>NC_065920.1:56334903-56378333 GCF_024586455.1 Bactrocera neohumeralis | reverse complement strand
CCCAAAAAAGCCCATTTTAACGAATAATTTGAATGAAATCATTTTTCTTTTTTTTTTTTCAAACGGTTGAAATTTTTTTTTTCCCTTTCGTGGAAAATTTTATTATGAAGAGAACACTTCTCCAGTCTGCTGAATGGCAGTGAAAGCATAACACAAGGAGATGGTTAACCCGATTTCTTAATCGATGACCATGAAACGAGAATCGCCACGCTCCACCTCTTCGTCGATTTTAAAGATGATTTTTACAGCACGAAAAGGAGCTGGCCATAACATGCGCGCCGTTAGTTCTGCTTTCTTTAGACTGGATAAGGCAAAGCAAATGAGTTTGGTAGTGAACGATGGCAAGATGAAATATCTTCTTGGCTTCCACGTCACTGTTGACAGTCATAACTTCGAAGTCGTAGATAATTTCGTCTACCTTGGATCCAGTATTATCAGTAACAGTAATCAACCTCGAAATCCAACGCAGAATAACTCTTGCCAACAGAGTAGGCAATTGAGAAGTAAAATCTCCTCTCGATGAACGAAGACCAAACTCTACAACTCAACTTTTTTGAGGAGCATTCGATATCCTAAAAAGACCAGAAAACGAAATAGTTTTTTGTGTTTTTGGAAGAAAGATAAGAGCTCATACTTTGAGAACTTTTCTTGGAGGTGTCTATCAACTGATTTTTCAAAGGACTAAACGAAAAGAAGCTACCCTAATAAATATACGAAGCATTCTCCGTTGAACGCGTCATTGATGGTGTTGGCATGTACAGCCAAACCGGCGCTTTTCTGCGTCACTTGCAAACATTGGCTCGTTAAATTTGTACGCCTTTATGCAGTTTCAAATGGTTTATATACGTTGTGCTTACCAAACCTCTGCTACCAAATGCTTGGATTAAAGAGGAGTTGAAAAAGCCCATAGAGATCGACCAAGCAAACATCCGTTTGTTGTGGTAAGTGCCCAAGGTGCCACATTTTTGTTGGTTGACTGTTGCTGCGTCTACTACTACACAGTTTATTAGGAGGGAGGACAAGGAGGGTATGTTTTATTGCACTGTGCGTCGATATGTTTGTGCCTTCCTTTTTTCCCAGTTTTCACTGCGTTGCATTTCCTGTTTTGAAATGTTTTTTCCTTTGTTATTTTGTATTTTTTGTGCTTTGTGTTTAAACTGTTTTTGCTGTGTTGAGTTGCAGTTGGATAGTGGCTTATACAGCATATATTTTGTATTCCTTTCTTTCTAGTTAACTATGCTTTAAAATAATATTAATTAGCTGTTAAATTAATCATTATCAATTCATTAACATATTAAATTCAAATCTACTTATTCTTCATATTTGTCCATAAATTATTGAGTTTCTAGGTGTTTATCACATTTAATTTCTGCTAATAATTCGCTTTAAAATTTGGCATATGTAAATATTAACTTAGACATCCTAGCAACAATTATGAAAATCACTATACATTTTTTTATTACTATGACCTTAATTGTTTTTAAGTATTATACGAAAATTAATTATTTTCCATAAACAACCAGACTTTCTTAATGTGTTCGTTTAAACTCCATTAAATTTTCATAGTTTGAATAACAATA
The DNA here is from genome assembly GCF_024586455.1 of Bactrocera neohumeralis. Lineage (NCBI taxonomy): Eukaryota > Metazoa > Arthropoda > Insecta > Diptera > Tephritidae > Bactrocera > Bactrocera neohumeralis. The sequence goes on along the minus strand of NC_065920.1, from coordinate 56,376,753 downwards.
GAAACTCTAACATCTTCAAGTGGAATATTTACAAATTACAAACCATAATATGATTTTTTTACTATAATAATAAATGGCTTTATATAATAATATTAATTTTCGATTTATAATTTTATCGGCCACAATAACAGTATTAAAGTGTGTGGCTTTCTCAATTATCCTTAAAAAAACTTTCAAAGAAAATTAGTATACGTACAACCACTGAACCACAAAGAGCAATCAAAAATTAAATGGTGTAGCAAAACAAGTAGAGAAGTGCATAGGAAGAGAGCAATGGGAATGCCGTAACCTGCATTAAATTTGGAAGTTCTGTCATTTAAGGTACTGATAGATTTGTATGTAAGACGCTCATTTGGAAACAATTCACAATTTTGCTTCTTGATTGAGACGACACTTAATTATACCCTGAACAGGGTATATTAAGTTTGTCACGAAGTTTGTAACACCCAGAAGGAAACTTCGGAGACCCTATAAAAAAATTAAATATTTAAATCATCAGCATGACAAGTAGAGTCGATTTAGCCATGACCGCCTGTTTGTCTGTCTGTATATACGTGAACAAATCCTTCAGCCTTTGAGAAATCGATCTGAAATTTTGCATACGTGCTTATCCCCCCAAGAAGTTGCTCATTTATCCGAACTGTCGATGTTGTACCACTATAGCATATGGTTGCCATACAAATGGAACGATCAAATGATCGTATATAAAGCTTTTTCATTGGCGAAACATCTTTTAGAAATTAGGAGTGGGTTATTTTTTAATGTAATGGTGCAATCTCCGAAGAAATTGTTCAAAGTTCTTATAATATAATATTATTATAGCTCCGGTGCATGGCTTCATAACTCAAATACAAAATTAAAAACGCACAACGTATGGGACAAATTTGTATTATTTTTCGCCACAAAACGCTGCTCGTATACCATAAAGTAAAATGAAGTCTATTCAGCTGTAGCAACAATGTTTTTTTACTGATGTATGGTAGATGTAGCGATAAAGGTTGACAGTTTTGTTGCCTGTTACTTCTAAATTGCCGTAGCTAACTTCACTTGACGAATTGTCGCAGCTAAGGAAGTCAAAATCATCAGAGCAAGAAGCTATCTTAGGCAGAGAGAGAGAAAAGTCGCATTATTGAAATTTTTGAATTTAAGAAAGCACTTTGTGAGCGAAAGTGTATCCATGCATAAGTGACGATTGGCGATGCCAATGGGACACGTGTGACTGAAGGTAAATTGGTAAACAACTAGCAGCGCTCAAAAATAAACTGAACTTGAAACAAAAGATAAAGAAAGTAAGAAAAGGAGAATTAAAGTTAAAATTAAATAAAAGTTGAAGAGGAAGCACACAAATTAAATCGGTTGATTGATGCAACTATGTGAATGAGAAATAAATTTTTGTATGTATATGTGCACTAGGCCGGGTCGATTTGTGGGGTGGGGAAAAAATTGCCCATTGCTCTATGAAAATCATATTCTAGGGATCAAAATAAGAAACTTTGCCGAAGGAACCATACCTCTGAAAGGAATTCTGATGTCCCCCAATTCGGGTCGAACTTTTGGGTAGGGGCAAATTTTGAAATAGAATTGAAATTACCATTTCATTCTTATTACCTCTGAAAGTGAGGAGAACTAAAGCAATAACCACTATGGTATTTCAACAAAAATAATAAGTGAAGTGACCATTCCAAATCAAAAAGTTTACAATGAATTCACCATCCTCTACACCGCAAGATGAAGCAACTACATCAACAACTATCGAAAACCCAATGAGTCATATACCCAAGCATGATGTTACTGTTTTTGGTGTGTCTTCTGATTTGACTGATCTTAATTTACCAACCCATCTGGATATCTTGAGATATTATCTTTACTTAAGCGAACAGAACAAAAAAAGTTTTCCCATAAATCATTCACTATTCAAGTACAAGATAAGTTGATTGGAATTTGGGAAAAACTTGGTATGGAAATAATGCTGAAAAAAAGTGTATGTAATAATTTGAATAAATTGAATAAATTGCTTGACAAGTATCAAGAGCAAATCAAGAGAAGAAACAACACACAAAAATTTACAGAGTATGTAAAATCTCTGGAAACAATTTTTTACATTGGAACATGTAAATGCGATTTGAAGGCAGCCCCATGTGCATGCGGCTGGGTTCCCGAACGCCTCAAAGAGTTCTTGCACGATCAACATAATCAGAGAAGACTAACAATGAATGCATCAATGCCAACATACCAAGATCCCGATGATTCAACAAACGCACCGCCACCGGTTCAAGAAGATATGGATAGAAGCACAAGTTCACAATACACAGAGAGATACGATTGTTTTAACTTTGCCTTGGTATGTGACAGATTTCGTGTGCCTGACAGAGTAGCATCAGCATTGTGAACCGCTCTTTTGCGTGGGAAACCTCTCATCATGGATAAATCGAAAGTTCGCAGAGAAAAAGAGAAATGCAGCCAAGAAGTGCTTCGCAAATGGTTAGATGATACCAATTTGTTAGCGTTTTCATTCGATGGCAGAAAAGATGATACTTTAACGATAGATAATATTGATGAGAAGTATCATACTAGGATGGTAAAAGAACCTCATCTTGTTATTTTGAGAGAACCCAATTCTGAAATGATTGGTTACGTAAGACTGGAACATGAAACCGCTGAATACAAAACAACCAAATTAAATGGTTTTTTCAACGATAAAAATATATCACTGGATACATTAATTGGAATATGCACTGACGGTGAGCCAACAAACACTGGCCCACACGGTGGAATTATACGACGATCGAATTGCTGTTAAAAAGACCATTGCATTGGTTTGTTTGCCTTCTACACTTCAACGAACTTCCGTTTCGGCATTTGTTTGAAGCTTTGGATAAATCAACCAGCACTGGACCAAGATCGGCAACCGGAAAACTGAGCCGTCAAATCGAAACTTGTGAAACTCTTCCGGTAAGTTATTGCTATCACTCATTTATTATAATTGTCAACCATTTTTAATTATTTTATTGTTATATATTTTTAGGTGGTGGACGGCTTCCAGAAAATTGAGTTGCAAAATATGCCCCCTGCTCCAGAAAAAAAAAGAATTTTCCACCGATTCGAAGTACTTATACGACATGGCCCATGCAATTTCTAGGGGCGTGGTTCCGGTGGATCTGGCTAACATCAAACCAGGGAAAATTGTACATTCTCGGTAGCTCACCAAGGCCCCTAGATTATTGCGATTATATGTGACAACGGAAAATCCAGATGCAAATTTAAGAATTCTGGTTGAATTTATAATTAAATGTTATGTGCCAATGTACTTCAATATCAAGTATTACAGCTCTGTCGTGTACGGCAGTGCATTATTTTTCAAGTTCATTGGTTGGTCACGATTTCTAGAACCTCGCTTAGGCAAAATTGTCAATAAAGTAATTAATCATAATTCATATTATGCGCATTCGGAAAATATCTTGTTATGAATGTTGTTTGATGATAGGAAAGAAAAGCGCGACTGTGCCATCAAGAAAATTCTACGCTATCGAACCGATGTTGACGAGCCAATGGAACTTAGAGTTTATAAAAAACCAGATATAAACTTTAATTGCACAAGTTATACGGAAATGATCAATTTGAATGATATAAATATCGTATTTGAACCACCATTCACGCGAAGCATTCCGTACGATACCTTGAAAGAATATTTAAATCAAGATGATCCACCGTTTAATGATCCAAAAATTCCATCACACATACAAGGAACGGAACGACATGTTCAATTGCTAGCTAGCGTTTCCAAACGGGTTATACCGGAAAATGTAGAGGCTGTTATGGCGACGACATTAGAGAGCCGTGCGAAATTGCCCAGACTTGAAAGTAAAAAAGACTTCAAACAATATTTTTTTTTTAGTTTCTTTTCTATAACTCACTTAAATTAATTTTTTCTTTTAGATATGTATGTTCTGACTAAATAAATTTCTTAAGAGAAAAAATAGATTTTATTATAAATAAATAAATAAAAATAAAGAAAAGCCATAGCCATTTAGCTGATTTTTTCATATAAAGGCCAAAAAAGTTCCAGAGGGTGTGCCACTGGCATGGGTGGATCGGCCGTCCAAAGTTAGTGGGGGTCGGTCATACATTTGGACTCGATTGGAACACTCTAAATGGGTCAAAGTGGGATTTTTCAAAATTTGCCCCTACCCAAAAGTTCGACCCAAATTGGGGGACATCAAAATTCGTTTTAGAGGTATGGTTCCTTCGGCAAAGTTTCTTATTTTGATCCCTAGAATATGATTTTCATAGAGCAATGGGCGATTTTTAAATCGACCCGCCCTAAATGTGGACGTATCTTTGGTAAATTGAATGAAAACTGATAAATACAGAAGATAACCCAAAAATCGACTGGTTTCAGTCGGAAGCTTAAATAATTTTGTTTACTACAGAAGAAGAAGGCTATTACGTATATATTTTTATACCCTGAACAGGGTATATTAAGTTTGTCACGAAGTTTGTAACACCCAGAAGGAATCGTCGGAGACCCTATAAATAAATGATCAGTATGTAGAGCTGAGTCGATTTAGCCATGTCCGTCTGTCTGTCCGTCCGTCTGTCTGTATATATACGAACTAGTCCCTCAGTTTTTAAGATATCGTTTTGAAATTTTGCAAACGTCATTTTCTCTTCAAGAAGCTGCTCATTTATCGGAACAGCCGATATCGGACCACTATAACATATAGCTGCCATACAAACTGAACGATCGGAATCAAATGCTTGTATGGAAAACTTTCACATTTGACAAGATATATTCACGAAATTTGGTATATATTATTTTCTAAAGCAACAATGTAATCTCCGAAGAAAATGTTCAGATCGGTTGACTATAGCATATAGCTTCCATACAAACTGAACACATAGTTACTAACAGAAATGCACCTGTGAAGGATATTTAGCTTCGGTGCAACCGAAGTTAACGTTTTTTCTTGTTTTTTATTAAACTTTACTATTATTTATTGAAACTACCCTACTTAAGAGCCTAACAATAACTTTGAATTTACACTTTACATTGATGATTATTTTTCTATCTGGGCCTAAAATATATTACGTCTGGACTGGTACGTCACTTCTACGTAATCTTGAGCTCCTGTTCACACGCAATAACGATCCAGCTAGTTGGTTTGGTGGTTGGTGAACCGTAAGTTTCTATGCATTTTTCGCGCTTCGTTGCTCTATTTCAGTTCGTTCGTCTGTACGAAGAATTTTTGATTGCGCACGACGAAGAATTTTGATGTTGCTGCTACTCCGTTGCCCCTCAGTTCAAATCCATAGGGCTAGATTGGTTTTAAAACTTGGTTGTATATAATGCCTTTATACTCCAGACTCAGGCGTGAGCGAGGGTTAATAAGCCAATGGAAACACCTGCCTTTAACTTAAGGGGTTTCTATGAAAATTTTCTATGTCAAAAAAAAGGCAGATTACCCTACTGACTCCTTAAGATGAGTCCTTTCAGCCTACATGTGGTTTCGCTATCCAGATGGACCCCTAGGTAAGTACTATGATGGCGTTGTTCAGTGTCAAAGGCAAACAGCTACTCTTGCTAATATAAATATAACGTGCTTACATTTTTGCTCGTTAACTTTTATGCTCCAGTTTGCGAGCCAGTTAGCCACAGCTTCAATATGATTTCCAAGAAGCGCGTTTGCATGAATTGGACACTTGGAGCGGCTGAGTATTTAAATATATTCTTTCAAGCTAGATTTATTTCCTGTACTATTTGCATAAGTTACAGATTCAGAAACTATAACTTGAAACATTGCACTAACTTCAGCTATGAATTAAAAAAAAAACATACTATTTCATTAAAGCATCTGAATCAAACTAGGCTTCCACGAAGCTGCTCAACTGAGGCTTACATAAATTCGATTTAGGCTATCAACATTAAACTTTAACTTTTGCCAGCGCAACTGTAGGGTTTTATATACAGAAAAGACGATAACACAATTGTAAAAACATATCTACACACTCATATGCATATAAGCTCGAACGTCGATAAATGGTAAAACAGTCAAGCAATATAAATTCACCGCAAATTAATTACCAAACTGGGGTGAGTTACCTAATTTTTTGCTCAATAAAACGTAAACTCTTCGGAAACATTTACACATACAAACAGACAAATATGTTGGCGCCCAAACAGCTGTACTAGGCCTCCCCGGCTAAAAAAACTAAAAAATTGGGTATCAATGGTGGGGAAGAAGGTGTCTTCGCGAAGACATGCAACAAGGAGCCGTCCTGCAGTGCATGTAAAAACCAGGAAAGAGAACTCTGACCCTCGGATAGGTAGCAAGAAATGTCCTCTCTATAAAGAAGCGTCCAATAAAGTCAAAATCTGAGAGTCTTACAGCCCAACCTCAACTTAAAAAGAGTAAAAATATACACTTTTATAATTATGCCGTAGTTATAAGATAAACTTTCTGCACAGTAACCACTTCATGGTCAAAATGGACGTAAAACGAACAATAAACTCCTTTGTAAGCATATCAGCAACATTAAGCACACTCTCGCAATGTCTATGCCCGTGACCACAGCTAGGTAAAGCACATTTCCTAATTAGCCCCTGGCAATGGGCTTATTAATATTTTATTATTATTTATTTTTTTACGCTTGTAATATAAAGTCAAAATTTCTTCAAACTTGTCCTCACTCTTGTACCAAGTTTCATTAGGAAACCTTTTTACTAACAGTCGGACAGACGGATATACAAATTGAACTCGACAGAAATGATTTTCTTGCCTCGGCAGTAATGCTTGAGACAGGGCGCTGAAAAGACAGTGAAATCGGGGCTGTCTTAATTAGAAAAATTCAAATATTTTTACATCTATGTATATATGCCTTTAATAGATAGCGGGTTTCAAATTATATAAATAAAATTCTTTCTAGTTAAGGAAGTTCCAGGCGTTATTCCTAAAGAGCTAGATCTGTGCTATTTAAATTTTCTTTTTTTTTTTAATTTCTCAACCTTCATGCCTCATACTTCAACACGCTACTAAACATTTGCTTGTTAAATTTGCATGCCTCAATGCTATTTAAATTGGTGTATAAATGTTTTTCCTAGAGCTGTTAGGCCAAACGACAATTGAACAAGTGCCTAAGATTGGAAGCGCAAGAGTTTTGAAGTTTTACTGGCTGTTTGGCTTAGAGGACGGAAAGAAAGTGAAAAGTTTACTGCACTGGTCTCAGATTTGCTTGCTGCCTTTTTCTTTTCAAACATTTGACTGCGTTGCACTTTCTTTTTGATCTTGGTTTGGTCTTTTGTTATATTCCGTTTTAGTGTTATGCTTTAACAGGTTGTGCTGTGTTAAATTGGAGTTTGTGTTGACTGCGTTTATTTTGTGCTTTTTTGTTTATAGTAAAATGGCCTTTAAATGAAATTAGCTGTTCCAGAGAGCGAAAAATTACCATGAAATTTTATGAAACATAAATTCATTACGAGCTCAAATTCCAGAACTTCTAATTTCATATTTATTTTAATTGTGCTGACTATTTAATAAAACAAATAGTTACTACATAATTATTTCCAATAATTATCGTCATATTTTAATATTTATATTTGTACCTGGAACTACAACGTTACCATCAAATAGATGAAAGAGAATCACTCACTCCAAATAGTACAAAAAAGTCCATTGCCAGTAAAAATTTTATGAAGACTTCTAAACGTTCAGGGGTGTTGTGGAATCTGATAGTTGTCGGAATCAGAATTGAAACCGATCAAAAAACGTAGTAGGTGTCATGAATTCAGATATTATTGGTTTGATGTTCGAAACAGAATTTGTATCGGTTTTGGGTGTCATCGAAACCAATTTTATCGGTTTTGCTATCAGAAATAAAACAAGAATATAATCACCAACAGATTTGAATATTCAGTTTATATTTCTGTGTGTTGTTAGACGGTTGACAAAATGTAAGTTAAGAAATTTATTTATTTTATTGTTACGAAGTAATTAACTTTATTTTTGTAGGGGAAAACATAAGAACAGAACGCAAAATACGATAATAATTGAATTTATGGAAAAAAATCCTGATATCTTAAGAGGATTTACGAAACGTAATAAGCCGACGATAGATTCGTTATGGCAGGCATTAACTGAATCCCTTAATGCTGCAGGTCCTCCACACAAAGACGTAAACGGGTAGAAAAAGGTAAGTAATTTTCCGTGAAAATTAAACTGCAATTAAATTAAACTTATTTCTATAGGTTATAACTGAGTGGAAAAGCGAAATCAAAAGAAAATTAGCTCAAAACAAAATTGAGAGTCGAGCAACAGGAGGTGGCCCCCTTTCAAAATATCAGCTCACTCCAAACGAAGAAACCATTGTGCGTCTTTGTGGCATTTCGCAAACTATAGAAGGCATATTAGGCGTTTCTCTTGGTACCCAACCCGTTATTGAGAATTTAAATATACCAATTGCAGGGGTGAATGTAGATTTGTCTTCCTCATCGCCAGAGGAACAAAATATAAACTTGAGTTATAATGCATCCAATAGACAAAAAGATACCGACGATATACCCTCCACGTCACAAAGGCAACACGAAATAAATGCTAGTGTACCTAGAAGGCAAAAATTAGAAAGTACAGCAGATCGCTTAAAAAGATTTTTGGATGAGGAAGATAAAAAAAATGGAGATATATTGAAAAAATTTGATCAAATAATAGAACTGCAATCTAAAAATGCTAGCAGCTTGAGGCGTATATACCAAGCAATAGAGAGTAATAATAAAACAGTTGGAAGAGCTATTACTGAATTGAAAGATGAGTTTGTAAGTATAAGTACTCAATTACTTAAAGCTATTGTGGAAAAAAATGAGATTAAAAAAGAACAATTAAATCTCGAAGTTCTTAAGTTTGAACACAAAAGACAATATAACGAAAAAAAAGATTAATTATTAAGTATATTATTTAATTAAAGATCCTGGTTGTGAAATATACTTAAAGTACCTGAATTTATAAAGCTGATTTTTGTTTAGTCATGAAGACTGTTATATTTAAAATTAAGAAATAAATCCATTGAGTTACAAAGTATTTGCTATTTCGTCTCTTATTCTCCGGCCTTCGCTCTGCATTGAACCATTATCAGAGTGGAAAAAATTGTCATCGTCAGTCTCATTTGCAAGAATTCCTACTTCCTGATTATATTCAATGTTGTAACGTCTGCAGATGTTGTGTAAGGCACAACAGACGTTTACAATTTTAACCACTTTTTCAGGGCGGTAATGTAATGTGGACATTAAACATCGGAAACGGCTCTTTAAAACTCCGATTGTCCTTTCCACAATATTCCGTGCAGCCGTATGTGCTATGTTAAACTTATACTCTATTGAGTTAAGCTGTGGATCTCTATAAGGTGTTAACAAAAATGGTTCAATTCCGTAGCCGCAATCGCCCAGCAACCTCAATGAACGCTGCCCACTCTCATACTGTGTACGGAAATATTGTTTAGCGTGACTCATACCCCAGATGAATGCATCATGACTTGAACCGGGATACCGCGCATCAACTGCACGTATTTGCATATTGTTGTCACAAATCGTTTGAAAAAATAAATACATATACATACACAAGTAGGTTTACAAATATGTTTGAATATTAATTTATTGTTTATACTTACTATCATCGCATTTATGCTAAAATATCCCTTTCTGTTAAAATATAAATGCTCATTATCAGGTGGTTTTATTATTTTTATATGTGTTCCATCTATACAACCGACTATTCCGGCTATTTTGTACTTTCCAAAAAAGTGATTTCTTGAAATCAATTTTTCGCTATCATCCATAGAAAGTTTTACCCACTGACCGCAAATGTAATTCTCTAAGAGGCACATCACTTTTGTTAAAATCTGCGACACCGTGCTTCTTGCCAAACTGATACACGAATCACGGCCTACTCCCCGTTGGTAAGCCCCTTCTGCTAAAAAACGCAGTGTTGCTGCCAATTGAATTATCGGTGGAATAGTCGTGGGCTGTAAATGTGGTTCTATTATATTTAACACCATAATAAATGCGTCTTTATTCAGCCGATAATGTGATATGAATCTGTAAAGTAAGCGCGTAAAGTAACACACAAGTAAATACAAGATAAATTCTACTTACGATTCTCTTGGAGCATCAAGTGGGTTACTAAGATCCCTTAATATTTTACGTTTAATTCTTTAATTTCTTTCTTCCTCTAATAAAAGGAAAGCTAATATTGCCGAACTTATTTCAAATTTTATTCAAATTGCATTCACAATATTTGTCACATAAGTAAACAGCTGATTCGAATATTGGTTTTGCATATGTTCGAAAAGACGAAAATCCAATCAGATTCTGTGACACCATTTTAAATCAGAATTGGTTTGCAATTCTGACAGCTAAGCAATTCTGTCTTGGATTTCACAACACCCCTGGTTATTGTCATAATAATTTTCAAAATTTTTCATACTCAAATCCAGTTTTTGCTAAGACAAGACGATTCACTATTATCTGACCCTTAAATTCCGCCATTCATTAAAATGAATTATAGAGAGTTTGAATATAAAAAAAGGTGCGTGGAGTCACTACGCGCGGAAGAAGTTATACTTCTTAGTGATATTCAGAAATGCATATAATTTTGTATGAAAGAAAACTAGAACATTTAAATTCATTATGCACATTTTATAAAGCAAAGTCTAAATGAAGGAATTTTGACTCGAAAGTAGTTCTGTCTCTTCGTTGCGGAAGGGAATATGCAGCGTAACCATCTCTCTTTTGTACTCTTCGAATTGGGTTGTCATATTATAATTTGTATATCTTATATCATGGTGTTTAGTCAATTTTTTGTATTCATTATTGGCGTTGCATTTGTATTGCGCACAAAACTGGGCCAAAGTGAAATGAATTTTCTTTTTATTTTTCTTTGCAGTTTTTCAATAAATTTAAATAAGCTTCTTAATAAATTTAAATAAGTTTTTTAATAAATTGAAATAAATTTAAGTAAATTTACATGTATTTTCATTTATATTTAATTACCAATAAATTTTTTTAAAATTATTTGCCCTAGTTGTCCATTTTATTTTCTCATGCATTTCAGTCGATTTTTGTATAGAAATTTGACCGGCGTAGAAGCAAAATGCGAAACAATCATACATATATTATGTCGTTTGCACATTTGTATGTATGTTTGCGAAAGCAAATGTTCTACAAAAGCATATTTCTATACTTAAACAAAATTATTTGAACCATCGTATATTTCTTACATGCATAACCAAACCATACTTAAGACAACGCCACGAAAGTGTCAATAGTGGTGTTGGTGGTAAGCACATAAAAAGTCACAATGTGAACGCAGGTTCGAATCTCGACGGACTTAGTCTTTAATTTTTGCATTTTAACATCGTAATACTATACTAATAAATATTTTTCTTACTAATAGAAATTAAATTTATCACAGCAATATACCTAATATACATATGTACTTACATATACATAATATTGCTGTGATAAATTTAATTTCTATTAGTACGAAAAATATTTATTAGTATAGTATACGATGTTAAAAGGCATACATCTTTCTATCCTATCTTGTGTATCTGCACATGCTCATATGAATGTATGTATACGCATGTGCGCGTTCAGAAATTCAAAGAATTCGCACAAAAAAAAAAAAAAGAGAGACGAAAGAAATAAAGTCACATAAAATAGTTGAGAATTCGCAAAAATGAAAGACAAACGAAAGAAAAATAATGCGCAAGCATACATAAGCGTACTGTACTTATTGACCGCATTATTTTTGCGTAAAACCTTGGAATTTATTCATTAAAATCACCACTCAGAAGTCGTTTTATCCGTTGTAAGCGAGCGATTTTCGAAGAAACATCATTTCTAATATGCCACAACACAATATTAGAAATGAAGTTCATAAACCTCACGCTGTCAGATAAAACGATATACCTCGTCATCGCGGGTCGATTTCCAAAAAATTTAAATGAAGACTAACTACAGAAATGATCCTGTAAAATATAGCCTTAATTTTTCAACGGCCAACGCAGAGTATTTCAACCAAAATATATGCAAAATAGTTGAGAATTCGCAGAAATGAAAGACAAACGAAAGAAAAAGAAGCATAACTTCAATAATGCACAAGCATACAAACATACATATGCGCAGCAGCAGCAAGGAAAGAGGTAACAATCGGCGATCCATTGTATATTTCTTTCATGCATAACCAAACCATAATTAGGACAACGCAATACAAGTGTCAATGGTGGTGTTGGTGGTAAGCGCTTGAAAAGTTACGACGAGCACGTAGGTTCGAATCCCAACAGAATTTATTTTTAATTGAATATGTCACCAACCAAAAATTAAAACATTGTTCTACAAAAACAACAACAGCATAAACATGGCAACATTGTGTTGTTGGTAGAAAAGCCGAGCTGTGCCGAAAGAAACGAACAAACGATCGCCGATTGTCACCGCTTCCCTTGCTGCTCGAACATCTTCGCAGACAAGGTTGCGTAGATTCATATTGAGCAAGGTTGCGCAACCTGAATCTATCGCAAAGTATCTAGTAGTATCTAGTAGCTTTATTATGTCACTTTCCACCTTGTAATTTTATTGTCCACAATAATTTTATTAAACTGTGTGGCTTTCACAATTAGCCATCGTATTTGCATTGTATTTATTTAAAAGTTCTCCACGAAAATTAATTCCTTAATTAAATGCTTGCCACCATAAAGCAACAATGACAAAGGACACATGGAGTGCAGGAAAGATGCTTAGATCTTTTTAGCAGCGGGAACTTAGTTAACATAATATTTGGTGGAGTGACCAAGTGTTCAGCCACCTAAACTTTGGAACTCTGCCATTCATCCCGAGCAAGACAAACTTTTGGTTTCTGATTAAAATTATATTTAATTTTGCATGTCCTGCTCGGCTTCTACTTAAAGCAGTTACACAATCATAGGCTTTTTCAAACTGTTACGCTCAATCGTCTCATATCTTTTGTGTTCGCCTTTTGTTTAATTGAACTTTGTTACAGTTTTTCACTGTGGCTGCATGCCTTCATGGTAGCTTTAACAGATTTTCATTGAAACTATCCTGCATTGAAAAAAAATTTTCACATTTACACACACATTGTTTCCTGCCCTCTCGTTTTGTATTGTTCAGACTGTGTGCTTTTCTTTGGATTTTTGAGAAAATAGGTAATTATGTATGTCATTATTCAGAAATTATGAACAACTTTTCACTTCATTAAATACAACACGAAGTAGCAGAAACAGCAAAGCAGACAATACATTCGTGTTCATCCAACTCTAAAGGTAAGGGAAGCTTCAGTATGATTTTTTTTAAATAAAGGTGTATATTTTTGTCTGTGTTTGTAAATAGTGCATACAATTTTTACTACTTCTAATAAAAATGTACACGAACGTCTCGTAAATTTTTAATATACATTGCGAAAATATAAAAATATCGGTTACACCCAAACTTTGACATTCCTTACTTGTTTGTGTTTGGATTTAATTTATATTTAATTTATTTATTATAGTTATGTGAGCCAGCTTTTATTAAGCGGTGAGTACTTACTACGATTGTCCTGAACGCAATTTTTAATTTGAAAATGATTTCGCAAAACTTTAACGCTTGACTATTTTTTGTGGGGCTACGTCAAGTCTAAAGTCTACAGAAATAAGCCAGCAACTATTCCAGCTTCTAAGACAACATTTCCTGAACAAATCTGCTAACAAAACAATATATAATGCCTATATATTAAACATTTGTCATTCTTTGATAAAATTTAAATCTAATTGGGTACCCTGATAAATCACTTATACTAATAGACACATGAATAGCATCGTTGTTGCCAGATATTTTTCCATTGCCGTATGTATGTACAAGATGTTTTACGTTATGTTCAGCAATATTTTAAAGCTTATATGCATGACGTTGAAACTTTTGCTTCCTTCAACTAATTCATTTATTACTGCCTTCACTATTCAACATTGCAAAAAAGTCTCTTAATTATCAACGCTACCAAACTTTTTTGGACGATGAATGTGATTTTCGCAAAACTCACAAATCTGCTAACAATTATCTATAGCATAAATCTAAACTAAACTGTTATGTATGTCCATATTTACGAATAGTGTGCCTTTAGTAGTTGCAAAATGTCGGTGTATTAATTATCTTTTTTTGCACACATTGATACTGGCTCTATATTTTCTTAAAGCCTTTTCTTTTATAAACTATTTATCAAAACAAATATTCGCTCCCATTCCGATAACTCAGGATATGTAGTTTATGTTTTCGGACAGCTCTAAATGATTCGTGGGATCTTAAGCTTAATGTTTTTAATACTAAATGTTTCTTTCATATTCAGAATATTTCTAAAACCAGAATATTTTTATTTTTAGGAGGTTATAAAATTTGGAGAAACAAACAACATCCTTAAATGACAAAACAAGAGATAATTGAGCATTAAATATTATCCTACAATATTTTTCATTAAGAATTTTAATTATCATTTAACTTAAATTTGAATAAAAATAAAAAGCTTACAGTTACGAAAAATATTAAATGTACGCATAACAGCGTAAACGTACATATGTAAATAAGCAGATAATTATTTCGGTGTTCTATACTATGTATGTAGGAATTATATCACATTGCAACCCTGACAACTACCGAACGCATTGCAACCATGGTGACGCTGAAAAGCAAAAAGTAAAGTACAGGAGTAGAGAAGAAGTAAGCGACGACGACGGACCTTGCGAGACGAGAGTAATTTAATTCCAGAAGCATTCTAAATCTACATTAGTGTTCTAAATCAAAAATGTGTATTTAACATAATAATAAAACCAAATGTTAATGAATTGAACTAAATAAAACTTGAACGCAATTTAAATAAGTAAAATAGTGCATTTTCTCTACATGTATGCTCATTATTTTAGCTTATGTACTTCAAACGTACTAACACTTTGAATTATCCCTATTTTAGTTACCGTGTTGCTGGCGTTGCTACAGTATTACAAACTTTAGGTTAGATCGCACATGGACTAGAAGTAGTCCTTTGTGAAGCCATTGAAAATCGAACTCCCGTGTTCGGACTTAGAGATCGGCAAACCGTTTAGTATCCAATACAAATTTGCAGAGGCGCTTAAATTTAAAATTACAAACCTTGCGTCATATAAATCTTAATTAAGCCAAGTGACCAAATAAAAAAAAACACGAGTTTACGCATTAACGCTCTACAAAATGAAAGATGTTGTAGTTCCGCAATTTCCCGTTCTTCTTACTGTTTTTCGCCCACTTAATCACGGGTATTTCACATAAAGTAACGAAGAAATTAATGGCAAGCGTATAGTCGTTCATCAATTGCAAATGACAAGTATTATGTTTGTTCTCTACCTGTGAATATTAGTCAAACGTCCCGTACATGAAAATACGAGTGTAACATATGTGTTTACTTGTATATCGAGTCTGTGGAAGTGCAAATTGCGTGTTATCACGAAGTGTACATGCTCAGTGATTACCTAAAATATATTATATAATATAATAACCAAGTGAGTAAATAATTTAACAATAATTCGGGTATTTATCTGTTAATCTTAAGTAAAATTGTAACATGCAATTTGTAAATTACGTATTGGAGATAATAAATCATTTACACTTCTTTAAATTATATTTCGTTTGCGCAAATGTTTTTAAAGAGGTAATAGCAAAACTTCTTATTCTTTATAAGCGTAGACACCGCTTACGCGGTTACAGCCGAGTTTACAACAGCGCGCTAGGCTGTTTTCGCTGTTTGGCGCTAATTAAGATATCAAGTGTAGTCAGGTCCTTCTTCACCTGGTGTTTTCACATATTCACACGACATTATCTAGCCAGCGTCCTTTAATTCGCTGAACTATGTCAATGTCGAATGTGTCTTATGTCTCATACAGCTAATCGTCCCATCGACTGCGGTGGTATTCGACATTGCCAATGCGCAAAAAACTATAGATCTTCCGCAGAACCTTTCTCTCAAAAATTTTAAATGCCCACTCATTAGGTGTTTTCATCGTCCATGCTTTTACACCATATATCAGGACGGGGATGATGAGTAACTTGTAGAAGAATGGCCTTTGTTTGCTTTGTTGTTCTTTAGATGGGTAATTGTTATTATAACTTCTTCTTGTTTAGACAATGGAACGTCTGCCCCGTCATCACCGATTGGAGAAATTTACATTGATGTAACCCATTAAATAATTTTTGAGGATATCTCTTTCTTAACGACACAGTTTTTTTTTGGAAGACTCAGTTATCTTGCAATTACCAAAACCTTTTTCAATTGTGGCTTGGTTTCCCTTCATTATTGATTTTGTTTCGCAACTTTTATTTCCTAGTAACCACTGATGTTTTGAACTTTGTTGTTTTACAGGAGATTAAATAAAAAATAAAAATAACTATATATAACAACACTGTCACTGGTCAACACATCTAACAGTATCAATGAAATTTCATTTATAAATTTATCCTTTTAAATACCGGCTTCATAGTAGCAACTTAAACATCTGTACATATATTCACTACAGCATGTATTTCCACTTCTACTTGCAAATTCGCAATACATTTGCATTAGTGTTAGCGTAGAAAATTTTGCTTCGTGGGGTTTAGCTTTCTCACACACTTGCTTACCACTTGAGCAAGGCTGTCGGAAAAGTATTAACTTCCATTTCGTTGGCTAAAGACTTTAATTAAAACAAATTTATATTTTTTAAATATTAACTACCACATACAAATATACATTTACTAACACTACTGAAGTTTACATGTGATGCAAAGTTCTCAGTGAACTTGACATGCATTTTTTATGGAAGCGGGAAATTTAAGTGGACGAAAATTACCGTAAGTCATAAAACAAGGTAAAATGGGCCTAAAATATTTTGCATCAAAAATGTTTGATTTTATGCATACATGTTCACAAAAGGGTTTGAAGTATAAGGAAACTTTCTTAAACTTCACCCAATGATATAATAAAGTACATGTAGTTGACTAGCAAATACAGAAAGTATTAAGTTATTTCGTATCTACAAAAAATTTCCCAAAGATACATCTCAATGCTGAACCAAACCAAGTAAAACAACGTTAACTCCGATTTATAATATAAAATATAAGCTGATCAGGGTGTAGCCAAGAGACAGACAAAAATATCATCGAATGCCTTTACAAGATTTATTTTTGCTCGCAGCGAAACATACGCTTTTTTTAACCAATAGCCAAAAATACTTCTCCTCTTTTTGCTAATTTGTTGTAATAACACACATAATTTATTATCAAAGGCGTTTCAGTGGTGTAACTTAGTTGCTGTCTCTTGCTCAACCCCTAGGCAGAGTTAAGCATACATTTGTAGTAGCCCTTTGCCGCAGGCTTCACAACGCGCATAAAAGTTGACCTAAAAATGTACTTAATATGCTGAAATACATATATATATTTTTCTTTATGAGTGAGAAAAAATAATATTGCAATAGTTTCCCATACATGTACATATACAAACGCGGCCAAGCGTAACTTTTTTACGGATTTAAAAGAATACGGGGAATATATAGATGGCTCGAATATATTTGGTTAACTGTTGACTTTAATATGGCCCATTTGTAAAATTAAATTGAGACAACTTTTTTTATTTGCACACAAGTCTTTGATTTCATTATTACTAATTCTTGTAATAACTTAACAAAATTTTTTGTTTCAATTGAAAATGGAATCACAACATATTCAAAAAGAATAACGGGAAATCTAATATGGCGTCGGTCCACCTCTAGCGGATATTACAGCTTCGATACGAGCAGGCATTGACCCAACAAGTTTCTCCAAAACACTGCTTGAAATTTCCCCCTCCCAAACACTTTCTAACATTTTTTTAGTTCTGGTTTACTTTTACTTTTTTGACACAACTTATTTTTTTTTAATATTTTATATTTGTGTAAGTCAAAAATCACTTCGTTAAAACTTAATGGAAAAATTCCGTTACCGGAACAAATACCGTTACAATGAGTGATAGAACACGTGTTCACTAGAAATTTCTTAATGGTAAGTTACGCTTGGCCGCGGTTGTATACTAAGATGGGCCAAAAATAGTTTTTATTTTTCTTAGTTACCATGAAAATCTCATCAGACAAGACTCAAAACAAGTTCTGGTAAGAACTGAGCTCTTAATATTAATATTGAAAGGTGCCTCATCGACATTTTCGATCTCCCATATAAATAGCACAGGGAATTTTGTTTTCTTTGTTTGGACTTTTAATGTACACAAACAAATAATTGGTAAACGAGAATCAACACTTATTCTTATAGGAAACTAGCTGGCCCCGCAGCCGTTGTTCTGCGTGAAATTATATATTTTGATATGAAACTAAAGTTGAATTTATCATTTAATTTTTTTTTTTCATTGTAACGCAGCTTGATAAAAACATTTTTTGTTTTCGGTTCCTGTGTACAGAAAAGATGGTTTATGGTTTTCCAACTCGTGAGCGCGCCTCGTATATCTGGCCGTGTGTAAAACATAGCGTTTCCAAATTTATGCCACACACTATGCGACTATCCTTGTGTCCTGTTGATTGTCATCTCAAATTCAATTTTCACTGGAAACGGAATCAAACATTCTTCCTCCTTGTATTCGATAGCTGCGCCAGAATCAGTCGGGTTCTATTACACAGTTTCGGCACGAATTTGCGAAAGATAATAACGACAGATCCTACTTTGAGACGGAAATGATCCGATGGCATACCAAGCCTTTCCAATAAATTTAGAAACTCCACTGGATAATTCTTCATTGTCAAGACGATCGATCGATTTGTATGAGCGGAAGTCTCCCAGAATTTGACTTTGAATCTTTCAGTTTAAGTCAACAACATCAGTATTTTCGTCAGCTAACATTGTGCGTGCACTTAAGGAATCATAGTTACGATAATTTGTCCAATGTCCGAACATTCGCGCTGAGTTCATCTTTCGTGAACTGATAAACGGCAGATGGAATTTATATCAAACCATCGGAAGTATTAACCGGAATTGACCCATTTCCAATTCTTAGTGAAAGCGATGTACTATAAAATGTCTTCGGCAATATCATTATTGCACGTATCCCATAATTGACGCGGCTGTGAAGGCTGATATGTCGAAATGATTATCGCGAAAAGTGTGCGATCTTCATTTGTATTCGAAGTAGCTATTGCATCGTCCATCGTTTGATTTCAGTGATTAACATGTTCAAGCAATTGTAATTGCAAACATTCTCAAAAAGTTGCACATACCGTACCATTCACACTACGCAATGACTCAAATGAAGTTGAACAGCGTACAGTTATCAATATCAACCGCAGAAAGAAGCAATTGTCATTTTTCAGGTGGATTGTGTAAATTCGTCCTAATGCATTAGTTGAGAAAACACCTGGATGTCCATCTACTGGTTAGCCTTGCTTTCTGCTATTTCCTCGACGATGCATTCCATGTAAAATATCAAGATATTTCCGAATAGAGCAATGTTCTCGCAAATGGATCACAGACGCAAGTTGAGAAAAAACTCGTCAATGTTAATTTTGTTGCTGGCGGTGTTTCCTCTGGCTGTACCGTATTCTCTGGGTTGAAAACGTTCATTAATTTCAGTAGTAAATATCCTACAAAGCGCTTTAGTGCAGTTCACGTATCGACCGTATCGTTCAAGACCAATAACCGCCATGTTGCTTCACCAAACTACAATACTCAACATTGATATGAGTTTTGAATGTGAATTAAAAAATAGTGGGGAATATAGTAAGATCCATGTGTCGTCAACTTCGATATTCACTCTTCTAAATTGAATGCTGACATACAAACCGAAAAAGGATTCTAGTGTCCGCAAGGTCTGGGTCTTTCTCTGGATCAGGAATTTCCGCAGAAATGATTTCATCAATTTGATCTGGTGTAACCACCGCCACCAATCCACCATCCAAAGAAGAATGTGTGCGTGCGACAAACCTTTTTTTTGCACCTCAACAGAGTACATCTAACAGCACCATTTATACCATACGTTGCTTTAAGATAAAGTCCATCAGACATCACAGCTGTTGTTTGACGATCGTGACGATTGCTTGCTGAGTGACCGCACGTATGTCATCGCATCATGGAAGTACTCGGTAATGTGCCTTTGGCTGCCAATGGATGTTGATGCCAAAAAGAACGCCGACCACTATTAGCGCGACTTCTACGTGGCATCGTAACAAAGTTCAATCTGTAATTGGTCACTTTGTGTGAAACACACATAATGCTTTCACTGAATAATTTCCAAAATTTTTTTTTGAATAGCCGAAATAAAGAAAGCTAATGACAAATTTGAACAATTAAAATAATAGAAAAACAAAAGGAAAAAAGTTGAAAAAAAAAAATTTTGTATGAAAAAAAGTTCTTTTTTTTTGAATTGTCCAATTTTCCGATTTTTCCTCACGAAAGGCATACGGTTTTTTATTTCTAAACTTTCCTCGATCCACAGCGAACAACCTCTGAAAATTTCATCAAGATTGGTTCAGCCGTTCTCGAGCATTAGCGTTACTAACAGCATTCTTGTATGGGAAAAATAAAAGGGTTCTTTTTAGGGATTTTCCGGCAATTATTCGAAATTTCCGTAAAAACCATCCTTGAGCCTCAACGAACATTTTAAAAAAAGAATTGGCAAAATTGGTCCAGGCGTTTTTGAGTTATGCGCTTACCAACACATTTTGCGATTCATTTTTATATATAAGATGAAATATGTATATTTGTAAAAATTGATGGTTAGCGTCGGGGAGCGGTAACAATGAACCCGCTAGGTGATAAATTTTACCTTGGATCTGTAATATGTATGCAATGTTATTGGAATAAATTGTTCCCTATTCATTGAAAAAACCATCAAATATTCCATGCAATCACCTTAAATGTCGGCATAAATTGATCTCTTATAATTTTTGTAGCGTCGAAAGAAGTCATTTGAAAAGACGAATTGTACTCTTGTATATGATTTAAAAAATGTTTCGATTCTGGTGATGTCTCAAAAATTAATGATTGTAATGGTTCAGGAGGCGGTTTAAATTCCGGCAATTTTACTTTCCCGTTAGCGCAACACATTCCAGCCGTTTCACCCGAGAATTTAGCCGCTTCACAATGTGGGCATATAACATCCATCATTCCAATATATCCATGTACATTATAGTCGATTGAAGGGTCGTAATCAAATGCAGCACGGAACATATCTTCCAAAACACGACATCGTATTCGCGTAGGTCTTGCTGGATTTCTTGCATGATGAGCTTCTGCAAATCTATTTCGTGGACGTCGCACTGCACTTTGTGATACTCTTTGTGACAACACTCCCCGAGCATTTCGAGTACATCGACCTATGTTTGATTTTGGACGTGCCGGCATTTTCTTTAAAATAATTTCTTATATGATCACTTCGTTTGAAACACACATAAAGTTTTCACTGAATAATTTTCAATAATTATTCTTTTAAATAGCCGGAATAAAAAAGCAAGCGACCGAAATTGAACGATTCAAATAATTTACAAATCAAAATATTGAAAAACAAAACAAAAAATAATTGTATGAAAAGTCACTTTTTGGAAATATCCAATTTTTCGACTTTTCCTTATGAAAAGTATATGGTTTTTTTTATATCTAACCCTTTCCAGATCCACAGCGAACAACTTCTGATTTCATGAAGACTGGTTCCGCCGTTCTCGAGCGTTAGCGTTACTAACAAACAAACAATCATATATATATATATTTGTATATATGTACATACAAAATAAAACGTTTGTATGGGAAAAAGAAAAGAGCTGTTTTTTGGGGTTTTCCGGCAACTTTCGTAATTTTTTCTTACATAAGAACCTTCTCCTAATAATAACAAATACAACAAAAAAAAAATCAGTCAAATCGGTTCAGCCGTTTATGAGTGATGAAATTACAAAGAAAGTGGCATTGATTTTTATATACATATATAGATTTAAAACAATAAAATCACTATATTAATCACTAACTTTTATTTATTGATATAAAACATTTACATGCAAAATTTAAGTAAACAATACAAATAAGAGTATGTTTTAATACTGAAATTGTGTAAAATCAGGATAGAAGTGTTGATTTTTTTGAATCAGGATATTTCTGTCTGTAGTCTTTTATCAACAAAAACAAATACTGCTTTTGCTCTTAATCGTTTGTTATCAATTTATTATATTCCTCCATTAAGGCAACACCACGCTCAGCAATATCATTCACTACCCGCATAGAATGGACGATTGCTTTTGCAGCCTTAAAATCAGAATCATCTTTCCAAGTTTCAACGTCTTTACTCAAAAACTGTGATGAGATGCCCAGTATATGAAAAAATCGTAAAGTGTTGCTAGTCACAAAATATTCTATGCTTTTTTCACTGATGTGTTCGACATCAATGCTTTTTCTTTTTGGACAATTCGCTACACCTTTGTTTTTTAGTGCATTTACCATCTTTTTCTTATCTTGAGCTGATAGTTCGTCGTCGAAAAATGCAAAAGACACCAACTCTTCTGATAAGTACCATAAATGGCCCAGTATTTTTTTCATAGTAATTTTGGCTATTACTGGGTTTATATTTTTAAAGGAGTCAAGGTCTTTTAATAATTGTAAGTCGTTTCTGGGTGCTGAAAATGATACTCAAGTAAATGATCGTAAGATTCAGCAACTCTTTATAGTCATCTCGAGGTTGATATATTTGTAGTTGGTTTTGTGCAAAAAAAATCTTGTCTTCAGCAATATTTTCTATGATCTTGAAGGACGTGGTAGCATGAATTACTGTTTTATAATCATTTTGGTCAATTCTTTCCCAATTTTTTTTAAACCTTTTAAACAATAGAATATCAGGCCCACTAGATGGACTTAGAGCTTGATCAAAGGCAGCTTGTAACATAATTTCCCCTACATGGTGGCGACAGGCCAGCCAAACCATATCTTTCTTCATTTTCTTTTCCAGAAGATACAAGCTCCATTTATCAGACCGGTGTTTACAGCTGTAGTGTCAGAACATAAACATTTTATTTTATCGCTTAAACCCCATGAAGTTATTGATTCGTAAACAGCTGATGCACAAGCTTTCCCTGTTCCACAATTCAATTTTGGAACCGCTAAAAGCTTATCTACTCCAAGTCCCGACACTAAAATTGGTAGACGATCAACAGTTTCGTGACCACTTATGTCTTCAATTAACTTGCCATCCCAATGAATCGTTAATGGCACATCAGGTTGAAACTCGTTTTTAAGAGATTGTGCAATTGCTTTTCGATTTTTTGAACGATTTCGACGTATTGAAGATCTATTAACATTAAACTCTGAC
Organism: Bactrocera neohumeralis; assembly: GCF_024586455.1. NCBI lineage: Eukaryota > Metazoa > Arthropoda > Insecta > Diptera > Tephritidae > Bactrocera > Bactrocera neohumeralis. The sequence continues at coordinate 56,353,393 of NC_065920.1, read as the reverse complement.
GGGTGACATCCAGCACTTTTCAATGTAGATGCTATAACCACAGCAGCTTTTCTGTCACTTAATTTTGTGACATCAAGGCTAGCAGCTAAGTGGCTATTTATTACCTCTTTTCGAGCTCGTTTTTTTGGCGGTTGCACTTTTGAAGGTCCTAATGAAGCTTCGAAATCAGATGCACTAGTTTCTTCGCCGGTAGTTGAGGAAGAAATTACACATTTTTTTGTCAAAGCTGAAATACATCTGTTTTCTCTTTCACGTAACTTTTTGAGGCGTTCTTCTTTCTTTTTCTTTCTTTTTCAGTTCCTCACTTTTTCTCAAACTTGTTTTGTCTATTGAACCTGTTAAACCAGGGCGATCTTTCTGTCGTTGTGCTGATAAAAACTGCTTATCCTCTTCTACAGTCAAAATATTTAAAGCTTCAGAATGAGCAATATCAAACAAATCTTCTAATTTTTGTTGCAAATCTCGCTCTTTTTTCTCTATTGCTTTCGAACGTTTTTTCTTGTTCTCCTTATTTTTTTTAGATTCTTCCACTATATGAAGTATTTTTCTATTTTACTGATAACATGTTTTTTCAATCTTGTTGGTATACTAGCTTTTTCCCATAAATTCATGACTTCACCAGCAGCCACAGTAGCAGAATCTCGATCGGTTCTTTTTTCTTCACTTTTGTAGTAAAAAATAAACGTTACACCTCACCAATAGAAGGTAATTTCGATTGATTTAGATTTGGTATTGACTGACCAATTAACCAAACGTTAGTTTTATTTCTAGTTAATAAACTACCGCCACTACTAGTTGACGCCATAACAAGTTGAAACAGAACGTATGGTTTGGAAAAGGAAAAGCACGTGTGTTCTGTATATTTACTAAATTCGAACTGAGAGTACTGAAAAGAAAGGTTAAAAGGTTTGAAAGTTTCAAATGAAATGCAATGTACAACCATGTAAAAATAATGGCGAAAAGTTTAAAATGCCTTACAAAAAAATCTGAAACTAATTATATAACTTCATAGTTATAGTTCGTTGCCGAAAATGTTCCTGAGACCGGAAACCCAAATTATTAACAAGTTGAGTTGACTTGCCAGTGAGCTTTACGATGATTTTGGAGGATGTATTTCGATTTGTTTACATTGGTTTCGTGCTGCTAATGACGATCAAATACATTCACATATATGTATATATTCGGTTTTAGGTAACAATTTCTGCTGAATATTCTCTATCCATGTGAGCTCTGTTAATACGTTTCTCAATATTCATTGTTCAGTTCACTTTTGTAGTACCACTGAATGAAGTTGAGATATTTTGGTTTTATTCGTGTATATTATTAGATCCGGCCTATCAAGTCTAGCCTCTAGTCTTTTTTCGTGGCTAACAGATATAACCTCCCTAAGGCTATTTCCATAGTCTCACTGAAGGTAAACAGACTTGACGCCATTAACGCTACTCCTTGTACTCCTCTCTTTTTGAATGAAAGTAGTATACCATTCAGTGCCACTACCCACAGAAGCGAGGATAGGATATCTCCGTGAAGAGCCGCTCTAAATACATAACTTGTTCGTGTCGTTGTGCCGTGTGATGCTACAATAATTCTGTTCATAAGCTTCGATTGACTCCGTCAGCACAGCATGTCGTATATGCTCACCTGTTTCAGAGACTTAATGATGGTCCTCATCTCTATGTTATTAAAACCTCCTTTTATGTCCAGAAAGGCCGTCATTGTATATTGCTTGAGCTGGAATAACATCTCTATTACATTTACTACCTCTTTTAGGACACTTTCAGTTGATGGACCCTTTATGTAGACCTAAAATTAAAATACCGTTTCGTTCTATGGTACAAGGACTTAAAGGGTTAATGATACAAGGGCTTAAAAAAAACAGAAAAATTGTCTTTTTTTTGGCAAAATCAATTTATTTTATTCAAAATAATCTCCTTCTGCTTTTTCCGTGGTCCAAAAGCATGTCGAACGAGTGTTTTAGCTCGTTGGCCGGTATGACCACCAGTATGCCGGTGCAAATCTTTTGAATGGCCTCTGCGTCTGCATAACGCTTTCCTTTCATGAGCAAATGCATTTTTCCGAAAAGGAAGAAGTCGCACGGTGCCATAACAGGTGAATATGGAGAGTGGTTAATGGTTAAAATGTTATTTTTGGTCGAATAATTGGTCACAACCGTCGATCAACCAGATGGATTCAGAGCAATTTTTGGTCATCAGTCAATTCCATTTCCATGAATTTTGCAATGATAATTTGTGCGGATTTTTGATGAATTCACGCACAGTTTCGATGGAATTCCTGGTGATCACGGATTTTGATTGCCCCACGTTTTGATCGTCATTTATGTCCACACGACCACTTTGAAAACGTCGAAACCATTCGTGCACTCTTCTACGGGAGAGGCAATCATCGCCATAACTTTGTTTCATCAACTGAAACGTTTCGGTATAAGTTTTACCAACTTTAAAACAAAATTTGATGTTTTCTCTTAGTTCGAAACTCATTTTCGCACCGATAACGCAAACATACAGACACTTAAAATGCAATATCTTCACATACAATCCATGAATTGACATGAAATTCTCACTGGACAATCGATAAAGATAGCCAGTCAACATATAGATGGCGCCACCAGGCTGCGCTAGATTCAAAAAGTGTTCGGTCCTGTTTACTTTGGAACGCTCCTTGTATAACAACTATAATTTAACCACTGCAGTGCACTGTTTTTTTATTTCTACGAACGAATGCTCAGATTCACACAGGAAGTGCAAGGAAACGCTCATTCATTCGTGCCGTTATCGCGGTGTAGAAACGAATTTTAACAGCTGCCACTTTGCCGGTAATTAAAAATGTCACACGCTGGCATTGTCACATTTGCCACCGTACTCACTTCTGGTAGCATTAAAAATTATCTTGTTTAGTTGCGTGTACTTTGGAGTTATTAAAATAGCTTCTTATAAATGTGAAAAAGGAGAAGGATTTATAAAACGTAAATACACGAAACTAAACAAAAGTTGCAAATGAGATGTCTTCATACCTTGCTCGAAATCGGAAAATAATAGTGAAACAAATTGTGTTTGGCTAGTTAAAAGAAAAGGCGCACAAGCACCGCGGTCACTCCTGTACCATGACTACTCCTGTAGTCATTAGACTCATTGGGCGCCCGGATGGTAACCAAATGAAGATTTATCCAGCAACTCAGTGGACTTGGTAAAAACCAGGCTTTTCCCCCGACAGCTCCCCAATGTTTTTCAAGTTGTAGCATTGGGAGCCGTTGTAGATGTCTCGTGTCATTCATCTGAAGGCTGGACCATCGCATCAATAATGTTCCAACATCGCATCACTCTCCCCGCATACTCTGCAATCCATTGAATCTCCTTTTCCCTTTTCTTAGTGTTGAGTGCTTAAAGGATGAATCCTACAGTAATACCAAGTTCTGCTTTTACTCCTATTTTTAGAGCTTTTTACATGTATGGTCTGTTCGCCATCAGCACTGACACAATGTAAATTTGTTGTATGCTTTTTAAGAGGCCCACTTGGCAACCTAGTTGTGCCAGAAAATTCAGTCTGAAAGACTGAACTGTAGGCACTTAGTTTTAAGCTACTTTCTGTTTATGGATTATTACATAAGTAGCATGTTTCTGTCTCTGGTATCTATGCCAGTAAAGAAGAAAAAGAAGCATGCTTCTGTTACTATTTCACCTCTTAATTCCGGTAAACTGTACCTGTAAAACCATTTTTGAAGGTCAATTTTTTCGGCAAGAAATGAAAACGTTGTGTTTGGTTTCAACAAAGCAAGGTGGTTTAATAACATCATAGCGGATTACCATTGTTGTATACCCTTTTTTTCTGCAATGTATTGAAATGTCGAAATAACCTTGTGTTCCGGAGATAATTAAATTTGTCACGAATTCTTCTAACAAAGCTACCTATAGTAAAGTCTTTGCTAAAAGCATTGCCTTAGTTTTAAATTTCGCGAAAAATGGATGTTAATGCCCTTACAAACATGATTAATCATTTGTAACTTCATGCCTCACATTGCGTCGCATTCTTGTCACAATACTTCGTATTACCTTAAAACCATTGCAAAGGCAACAATTAAAACACATAGCGGATGGCGATAAAGTTCCTGTTCTTAACTTCCTTTCTAAGTTCGTTGGATTTGTTTGTTGAAGCTATATTTGTTATTTGAATTATAATGCTAAATAGAATTCAATAAGGGAAATTTTAATGACAAGCCTTATGCCTTAGTTTAAAGAAGACTGCTAGCCACAAACTGAAACTCACGGTCGTTACAAAAATCCAAAAACAATACTAAGATTTATTAACCCCTTGGAAACTGTGAAGCAAATTCTTTTTGTATTTAAATATTTTTTTTATTTGATGTGCCTTGAAGGCAAATGTATTCCAAAACTAATAAAAAAGATTTTGACCATGAGACCAGGGAGAGAACACTATTCAGTACGCATGTGGTAAAAGAAAAACACTTAATTAAAGTTTTAGAAATCGAAAATGTGCTTTTAATTAATACACGAATGTCCAATAGCAGCGTTTTTAAAAACGTATTCTGGAGCTTCGACACCAGCGAACCTCCGCTTTTATTGCAAAAGGCTAAAAAGTAACCACCATAAGATAACCTACTAAATCTTCCGGACTTGCTAGTGCTATATAATTCTCTCAACTTAATTCTTAAAATTTATAATAAGCATGGAGGAAAACGCAATTTCATACCGAATGATCAGCTATATAAAGTTGAGTGTTTTGTAGTTTTGCCACTATAAGGATTATTGTATTCGTAGAAAAACAAATGTTTTACCCTTCTTAAAAAAATATAAATAAAGAAATTTTTTTCTCTGCTTTGAAAAATAATAGTTAAAGACTTTTCATATCGTATGAGCTTTCAAATACTATGTATATAATACAGAATCTATAAACAACTTTGTCCATATATTCAGTTAGTAAGAAAACATTGCAATTATAATTTTATATGAAAAAAAGTATTTCATATTATCGAATAGCAAAATTGCTTATGTTATATTAATATATAGTAATACTTTTATATGCCACTCCCACTTTTTCATATTTTCTGCCTACAGGTGCCTCTTGTTACTGCGGTATCTGCGATTATATAACTTAAGTTAGAGCATAATTACGGCACTTTGTGAACCAAAGTACAAGTCGACGCATATATAGTACTACAACAAAATGTGCGAACGCATTTAGCATACATCTACTAAGTTGGCGCTAAATTTAATCCAATTAAAGTTATAAACTACAATAGCCGGATCGTGTTTTTTCACACTAGTGCATTTCGAGTCATTGCAAAAAATGCTTGAAAAGTAGAAAAGTAAATTTCGCGGTTTGCATCGTAACACATTTGCCTTTTTGCTTGTTCAAAAATTCACACTAAGTTAATAGTTGACAGCGGGTTGCAACGCCTGTCGATGGTGCTGTCGGATTGAGTTTAGTTTTCTACAGCTTTTCATTTTTCGAGCACATTCCTTTTGGCTGCCAAAACTGATTTTGAAGCAATGTTGAGTGGGAAAGACAATTAAAAATTAAGTAATTGAAGGAGTATCTAAAATGTTGATTGAAAGACCATTGGTATTGTATGATGATTTTAGTGGTATAACGTTATTAAAAAAGTATATTCGATAACCATAGATTATATATCAACTGCAAGGTTAAGAGTCAATGCTTTTCCGCCTTCGAATTGAACAGATTTGGAACTTCTGAGTGGGCAATAGCCGTCACCAGTAAAAGTAGAGTTAAGGTTTTAAAATCCAAAAACATATCACAACAACAGATTTTATAGTCGAACATAAGCATACCCGACGATTGGAATTTAAGTGTGCTCTGCCCAATCCACAATAAGAGAGATCATCAATTTCAAAGCTGGTTTTTGCAGCACGAAAAGAGAACAACCGAACCTATTCAACCGACAAACAGAGAATCACAGATTGACCGATATTTTCAATAAAAAGTTCGCAAATGTAACTTTGATCCAAATATTTGATAGCAGAGAGGTTGAATAGCTTCGTCCCGATTTACACAAATTCTGTTCATAAGAGCTTAAAGTTTTATCCCAATACATGTATTTGCATACTGGAAAGTGAAAGAATCAGATGGAATTGATAATTGTGTAAAATGGGAAATAGGCGAGGTTAGGTCCGATTTTGTTTTTTTTTCAGACTGTAATCTAGGAATGTCCAGATAATTTCAACTTATTAAGAGCACGTTCTCAACTTTTTGCCAAGGAAAAGGTTTACCAATTTTTATCAAGATATTTTAAGTTTTAGCCAAATTATACCTTGCACAAAACAACGGACGGATAAAGAGATAGTCACTCAGATTTCAACTCGTCTCATCGTTCTAACCATTTGCATATATATAAATATTGTTTATATGAACTAAGTCTGCCTTTTGTTGTAAATACCGGTAAATCTGTGAGATTTATTATAGGAATTAAGATATAATTATTTTCCGATAATGTATGCCAAAAATGCGTTGATCAATAATTCTCTTCATTCGTTAATTCGTCATTAATTTATTCGTATATGGGGGATACGTAATAGAAAGCTTTTCGAACTTCCGCTTAACCTAAAAACCCATATATCGGCCAATATGGAAGTTATCATAATTAAATTTAGTGGGCGTGCTTTTTTCCTAGGTATGCATTCTTGCACCTAAAATGGATTATATTGGGTGAAAACTTGTCCCATATCACAAGTAATTAACAAACCTTATGCACCTGAAGGTATTTCCCTGGCTTTTATTCCGACAAGAAAGAAGAGCATGAAATAACCGATTACAGCCGAACTTAGCCCATTCTTGTTTCTTTAACTTTATAATTAGCTTTTGACAAATTAATTGGTACCAACAATACAATGTTATAGCAACAAACACCAATATAGCAAACATAGCTTGTGGCTTGACGCTGCGTAAAGGATAAGTGTGAAGGGAATATATGGGATGATCTGAAAACTCAGCCATATTTCAGAATAAGAACCAGCTACATAAACAATTGTATCACAAAGCTTATCATTTTAAAGCAGCATTGCAGAGGGAGTATAAAAATGGCAGAAAATGTGTGTAAAATTGATAGGCGATGCGAATTTTTTGCAAAGTTTAAATACGCGAGAAAATCTACTCCAGAAAGTATTTACACCTTTTTCATACCTTAAGGCGCATCCAAGTAAACAGCTATTGCCAGAACGTGTCAGCTTTTTCAATTAAAGTGTGATGACTTTTTGTTATGCCACGGCGTTGAGCCACACCAGGCTTACAAAGACTCTTTTCGAAGCTGGTGGAAAGAGCAAGACAAGAGCATTTAGCAGAGAACAAGCATCGCATATTGGTAAAACACACGCAAAAACTAGTCAGCTTAAAAAGTTGAATTATAAATATTTGTAAGCGCTTCCTAACAGAAGTCTTTGAATAAAATGATTGCAAAAGTTATGGTTTCTAACATTTTTTTTGTTTCACAGATGTTAAACATCCTTATATATTTCCACGCTACCCCCTATATATTAGGGTGGGTCGATTCCGGACTTTTTTCGATTCGGGATTTCTAATAGTGCGGAAAAGTTGCCTTAGTACTTCCTGATTCCACTGCAACTTTTTGTTTTGAGATCGGATTGCATCTTCAACCCCAACTTCGACCTTGAAATTTCGGAAATTCGCCTAAAATCGTGAAATTGTCTACCTAGGGCCTGAAATACGCATCTCATGGCAAAATGTATAAAACAAAAGTTATTTGTCACGTCATTTGCTACCGAAATGTGATCATGGCCGTAGGACGAACCGTTCCCGAGATACGAGCGAAAATGCGGCGCGCCACAGCGCAAGGTGAAAATCGGCTTGCGGCCACACTTCTTGACGTTAGTTTCGCCGAGTGCTATCACTCACATTCATTCACCTACGCCAAAGGACACGTCCGGATAGGTCTCCACACAAATATTTTTCATCGAGTTTCTTCACTCTTGTCGGTGATTTCGCCGAGTTCTATCACTTATGTACATTCATTTTCCTGCGCCATACGACACGTTCGGACTGGTCTCCACATAAATATTTTTTCATCGAGTTCCTTCACTCTTGTCGTTGATTTCGCCGGGTGCTATCACTTATATTCTCTCAACAGAACACAGAACTCAAAATGTCTTTATCTAAATTTAAATTTAGACAGAAATGTCCTGTGTTTGGCATATATCCGTACAATCTCTCTGAGTCCCAGTTACCTACTTACCAGGATGTTCTTTTGTGTTATCAGTTTGAAAGATTTCGTATAGGGCGACTCCGAGGCGACAACTATGAACCTAGGAGTAAAGAGGTTACAGAAATAGTTGCAAAAAAGGTTGAAAATTCTTTCAAAAAGTCATCTATTCCGATAGTTTCACACACCAGAGTTGTACAAATGCTCACCACATACCATAAGAAATTTCTGACTCTTAAACAAATGTTTTTAAGGAACCAATAGGTTTGAGCTCTAAAAGAGACGACTTTGTCTCTTCTGCCGGAAAATTAATTGATATCGCTGCTTGTAAATGCATTTAATTTACTTCTTGCACTTATCCAAAGAAAAGGAAAGTTCCTATCAATGAACAACCATTTCTCTTGGACCAGAGAACCAGAAGAATTGCTCCCATTGGAAGTGTTGATCTACCTGAAACAAAAAAGGTTACAAAGAAAAATGAACGTAAAGGAAAGCTTTCAAAACATCATTCAACATCAACACTTGCCAGAAAAGTATCAGCTAGAACACGTGACCATTCAGATCAGCCAGACTCTCATACAGACGACAACAATGTAGGTGCGTCGCACATGGATTCTTCCAAAAACGATGCTGATGATGAATTTTCTCTTCCATCCTCTAAAACCAAACAAAACACACTAGTATTAGAACAAACTGCTTTAGCTGCCCAAAGATTTGGAGTAAGTGATAGAGCAGCGGCCTTGATTGTTTCATCTGCTTTTCTGGATGCCAAAAAGCAGGTTTGATAACAGAGGATCAGACTAGCTTTGTCATTGACAAATGCAAGATTAGTCGGGCAAAAAAAGTGTTGGAGTTAAGCTCCAAAACACCGAAAGTATTGACTCTGTATATGGGCTGTATTTTGACGGCCGCAAAGACAATACACTTACACAAGTCAGCGAAGGTGAAAAGTACTACCGCGACACTGTCAAAGAGGAATATATTTCTCTTATAGCGGAACCTGGTTGTCATTACTTTGGCCACGTCACCTCTCCTTCCGGGTCAGCTGAGGATAAGACGCAAGCTATATGGCAACATTTACAAGACAATTCAGTTGATGCGGAACATCTAGAAGTTGTCGGTGCTGATGGCATCAACACGAACACAGGTTGGAAAGGTGGAATCATTCGGAAACTAGAAGAAAGAATAGGTAGGCCATTACAGTGGGTTGTTTGTCTTCTACATTTCAACGAACTTCCATTTCATGCTCTTTTCGAACACATAGATGGTGTCTCAAAGAGTCCAAATACATTCTCTGGCGACATAGGTAAACTGCTAACTGATTGTGAGAAGTTGCCTGTTGTCAAATTTGAAAGTTTTCCATCCTGCCAATTACCTTCTGAGGCTATTAATCCGAGCCAACTTAGCACAGACCAAGCTTATCTCTATAAAATATTAGAAGCTGTTATTTACGGTCAATGTTCCTCAGATTTAGCGTCGATGCATCCAGGTAACATGTGCAAATCTCGCTGGCTCACCTGAGCAAATGGAATTCTGAGATTATACATTTCTACTGACAAACCAACAAAGGAAATAAAGATTTTGGTCAAGTACATACTTACAGTTTACTCACCTTTCTGGTTCTCAATAAGATTCAACAGTTCAATCAAAGATGGCTCGCGCCATCTCTATGCTACAATTCATAGGTCGAGATACTTACCTGCTAAACTGCACAAGGTTGTCGATTCATCCATTCAACAGAATGCTTTCTTTGCTCTTCCAGAAAACATTCTCCTTAGTATGATGACTGACGAACGGATAGAAGTCGATTGAAAAGTCGCCTTCTCCCGTCTTGTGCGTTCAGCCAGAGAAGCAGAGTCTGACACTGTAAATGGAAGGGTTAGATGTAATAAAGTGCCAAAGCTGAATTTCAAAGCAATAATTATTACGATATGATTAACTGGAAGACTTTGTACCTTGACTGTTCCACCAGTTCTTTGTTCAGTTTCTTGAAGAACTTAAAAGGGCTCCCACTGCAGAGGTAAACTTATCAACCTGCCATCTCATTATCTTTCTTTTCTTGAAACCTTCAAATGCGTCTCAGAGGCCTTCTTTCAACTTGGTGGTTTTTCGGGATCCGGAGACAGTCCAGGCTTGATCAATATTTTTGTATAAAATGACGTGACAAAAACAAATATTTCTGGCAGACGAAGTCGATCAGCCTCAACCCGTGATGGGGACATTTCAGGCGGGAGACCCCATTTATCGGCCGTAGTGCCAAAGATACCTTCTTGTCCGGAGTTGGCGTTAAAGTCGCCAAGTACGATTTTGAAACAAAAAGTTTCATTGGCGCGCTCCAATCAGGAAGTACTAAGGTCACATCATCCTTCTTCCGTCGGGGCGTGGGTGCAAATCAGCGAAAAAGTCCGGGATCGAACCTCGCTTTGAAATTATTGTGGTTTAACGTTCATTCACCGAGTGAAAATAATATACATAGATGAAAACGATGGAGTTAACTTTAAACGAATCTAAAAATTAGCTTCTTTGTATGGCATGCAGTATAAGAAACTACTAAGGTGATCCATTTCGTAGGCTCCTATTTTGTAACGAAAAGTCAGAAACTTGCGGGGGTTTAATACGGAATGTTTATTTTCATTTGGAAAGAATATCATTTCGCATTTTTTTAGAGTATCCTTTCAAAAGTTGAGTGGCTACGATTTAGTGTTACATCCATTGATTCCAATCACACAATTCCGGTCTTTGGCCAATTGATCGGGCAAAAACATGAAACTATCTGCTCAGCGAGAAGGGGAAATATCCCCTACATAGATTGATTGATGGATGTTGGGAACTGGCGCCGTGTTGTTGAAACCAAATGCCGAAAAAATTAAGAAAGATTTTAATTTACAGTAGTTTATTAAAACAAGATCCAAAACAGGAGAAACGGTGAAATTGAAGTCGGTGTTAACCGTTCCCATGAAGAATAGCTGGCACTTCCAAAACAGAGGTATTCACTATCACTTCAAACTTTGAAGATCATTTTATGGAGAATAGCACGTAACCCATTATACTAGATGAAGTTTGAACCGAACTAAGTCAGAGTAAGATTTCGGGAATAAAATGGGTAAGGATAGTCAATAAATTTGAAAATTTAACATTGGAACAGTAAAAATAAATAAAATCTATTATAAAGATATAAAAATTGGAAATATCGTTTATCCAATGGAAAAAGACGGTCAAAACATAGAAAAGGTACGTATATACAAATTTTTTCTATCTCCCACTAAAAAGCCGAAAATCAAATAAATGGAGCAACCGACCTAAACTTTTCCAGAACAAATTGATGAGAAACAGACAATACAACGGTTAACTCATGTTGTCCAGGCGAAGCTTGGATGGACGTTGTTAAAATCCCACACATCAAGAAGAAATACAACCGGAACGCATCAAAAGCAGGAATCAGCAGCTGGAATTAGATGGCATACCAAACAGAAACTGTTAAATTGTTCGAAATGTTGGGTGCTTAAAAGAAGCAAATATACTTACAACTCATTGAAAAAGTCAATAGGCTATTGCAATGTCGATGTTGTTAACTGTGGAACTCTTCATCATATCAACCTCTGTGCATGCCTGACACTATTGGCAAAGTATAGGAAGCATAGTAAGAAATCGCTTGAAGTTATAATCTAGAAAGCTGGCGAATTATCAGAAAGACAATACGGCTTTTATAAAAAAGACGCATTATACGATATCGTTGACACCGCGAAATGCGCAGTAAGTGGCAAGTTATGATGAGGCAGGAATTAAAAAATATTGTGCGCTTATCACCCCGATGTGAAGAATGCCTTTTAACTCTTTATGTCAAAACTTAATAGAACTCATTAATGCAAAAATTATATTTGAAATAATAAGCATTTGTTCAAAACTCATGTTTGTAGGAATCACTTGAATATATGCGTACAATTTTAAACAGATTCTTCCTTAAAAATAATACAATTGCTAAGTAGTTGGAATAGTAGAAAAAACTGAAACTAAATACGCAGTGAAATATATTATAACTGGCTAAGTAATCAGTCGTTGAGTATGTATTATACCACGTATGTATATGACTTACGTCATAACTTCTCCAGCCGACTTTTTCGTCTTTTCACGCCTGAGAACCGGTTCATCATGTGCAGTCCACTGGAATGAGTGTCGATTGGACTCCAGTAGGACCACATAGAATACACTGCAGGTAAGGCGAATAAAATTAATAACTTTATCGGAATGATTGCGATTAAAGAGCACGTTCCGGGCCGCTGTTTTTTACTCGCGGCAAAGGTACGAGATCGGTTGTATTGATATGCGGCTGCAATATGAATCCAGGCGGTAGGCACTGAAAGTTATCAGTTCAAGCGATGCTGCTGAAGTAATAGCCAGTATGATGCCCATTGACATCCAGGGTGACGAATACGAGCGAGTGTACAAATTATCAGAACCAACTACAGGAGCCAAAAGAAGAGAGAGAGTGAAAAGCTTAACTACATGGCAGCAGCGGTGGCAAACCTCACTCAAAGGACGGCGGACGTACAGACTCATACCGGATATCCATTCCTGGATCGACAGGCGACATAAAATTTGATTTCCACCTAACCCAAATACTAAGTGGACATGGGTGCTTTAGAAGCTACCTTTACAGATTCCAGCACGACATTAGTCCTGACTGTCCAATGTGTTCAGAGTGCTGAAGACTCTGAGCATGGTTTCTTTTATTGCTCGCGCTTTATAAGTGGGTGAAAAACTTAAAACTGCACTCGGTGGTAGTGTTACGGTGAGTTAGGCTCTCAGTTTCTTTTCTCCCTTTGAATCTGCTTATTGGGTGTAACTGATATTAGATCACTGTAACATATATGTAGTTATCAGCCATAAAAGCTGAACGATCGAAATAAAGTGATTTTTTTGAAAACTTTTCAATTTGAGGATATAACTTAAATAAATTATTATCCAAGCAAGCAGTACAAACTCCGAAGAAATTATTTAGATCGTACTACTAAAGCATATAACTGGCCGATCAAAATCATGAACAAGATATTTTTATACCCTTTGACCCCTTTCGTTTGACGATATATATATATATATTAGGGCGGGTCGATTTAAAAACCGCCCATTGCTCTATGAAAATCATATTCTAGGGATGAAAATAAGATACTTTGCCGAAGGAACCATACCTCTAAAACGAATTTTGATGTCCCCCAATTTGGGTCGAACTTTTGGGTAGGGCCAAATTTTGAAAAATCCCCATACAATCATCTCAAAAAATCACCATTTTTGCATGCTACATGTTGCAAAATCACTGCTTGTATGCTACTTGTTGGCGCTTGTATTGTCATTCGATTTGCCTTTAGCAAATTACCGTTACCCTTTCCGTTTTCTTAAGAAATTATTTGCTAGAACGTACATTGTTTGTTGTGCATTTGTTGTTGTTCTTGTGAGTTATAGAAAAGAAATTAATAAAAATCATTGTTTGAAGTCGCTTTGATAGATTCATTACAGACATGTTTGCCTACTTGCTGAGCTATGTCGCCTAACAGCCTCTACATTTTCCGGTACTAACAAAGTAAAGAAGAAGAAGCTAGCTTAAAGAAATTGAACATAGTGGTTCGTATCTTTATGTAACGTTGCTATGGTTGAATAGTCATCAAAAAACGGTGGATCATCTTATTTAAATATTCTTTCAAGGTATCATACAAAATGCTTCGCGTGAGATTTTCAAATACGATATTTATATCATTCAAACTGATCATTTCCACCAGCTTGTGCAATTAAAGTTTATATCTGGTTTTTTATAAACTCTAAGTTCCATTGCAATCAACATCGGTTCGATAGCGTAGAATTTTCTTGATGGCACAGTCGCGCTTTTCTTCCTATCATCAAATCAATATTGATAACAAGATATTTTCCGAATGCGCATAATATGAATTATGATTAATTACTTTATTGACAATTTTGCGTAAGGCAAATTTTGAAATCGTGACCAACCAATGAACTTGAAAAATAATGCACTGCCGTACACGACAGAGCTGTAATACTTGATATTGAAGTACATTGGCACATAACATTTAATTATAAATTCAACCAGAATTCATTTCAAATTTGCATCTGATTTTTCCGTTGTCACATATAATCGCAATAATCTAGGGTCCTTTTATTTACCGAGAATGTACAATTTTCCCTTAAGTTTGATGTTAGCCAGATCCACCGGAACCACGCCGCTAGAAATTGCATGGGCCATGTCGTATAAGTACTTCGAATCGGTGGAAAATTATTTTTTCTGGAGCAGGGGCCATAGTTTGCAACTCAATTTTCGTCGCCGTAACCACCTAAAAATTTAATAATAAAATTTAAAAATGGCTTTGACAATTATAATAAATGAGTGATAGCAATAACTTACCGGAAGAGGTTCATCATCTTGATTTGACGGCTCAATTTTCCGGTTGCCGATCTTGGTCCAGTGCTGGTTGATTTATCCAAAGCTTCAAACAAATGCCGAAACGGAAGTTCGTTGAAGTGTAGAAGGCAAACAAACCAATGCAATGGTCTTTTTAACAGCAATTCGATCGTCGTATAATTCCACCGTGTGGGCCAGTGTTTGTTGGCTCACCGTCAGTGCATATTCCAATTAATGTATCCAGTGATATATTTTTATCGTTGAAAAAACCATTTAATTTGGTTGTTTTGTATTCAGCGGTTTCATGTTCCAGTCTTACGTAACCAATCAATTCAGAATTGGGTTCTCTCAAAATAACAAGATGAGGTTCTTTAACCATCCTAGTATGATACTTCTCATCAATTTTATCTATCGTTAAAGTATCATCTTTTCTGCCTTCGAATGAAAACGCTAACAAATTGGTATCATCTAACCGTTTGCGAAGCACTTCTTGTCTGCATTTCTCTTTTTCTCTGCGAACTTTCGATTTATCCATGATGAGAGGTTTCCCACGCAAAAGAGCGGTTCCCAATGATGATGCTACTCTGTCAGGCACACGAAATCTGTCACATACCAAGGCAAAGTTAAAACAATCGTATCTCTCTGTGTATTGTGAACTTGTGCTTCTATCCATATCTTCTTGAACCGGTGGCGGTGCGTATGTTGAATCATCGGGATCTTGGTATGTTGGCATTGATGACATAGACGTTGCTCCTTGCTCTTCAGTTTCCATCATAAATGCATTCATTGTTAGTCTTCTCTGATTATGTTGATCGTGCATGAACTCTTTGAGGCGTTCGGGAACCCAGCCGCATGCACATGGAGCTGCCTTCAAATCGCATTTACATGTTCCAATGTAAAAAAATTGTTTCCAGAGATTTTTCAAACTCTGTAAATTGTTGGGTGTTGCTTCTTCTCTTGATTTGCTCTTGATACTTGTCAAGCAATTTATTCAATTTATTACATACACTTTTTTCAGCATTATTTCCATACCAAGTTTTTCCCAAATTCCAATCAACTTATCTTGTACTTGAATAGTGAATGATTTATGGGAAAACTTTTTTTGCTTTCGCTTAAGTAAAAATGATATCTCAAGATATCCAGATGGGTTGGTAAATTAAGATCAGTCAAATCAGTAGACACACCAAAAACAGTAACATCATGCTTGGGTATATGACTCATTGGGTTTTCGATAGTTGTTGATGTAGTTGCTTCATCTTGCGGTGTAGAGGATGGTGGATTCATTGTAAACTTTTTGAGGTAATAAGAATGAAATGTTAATTGTAAAGTAAGACGCGTAGGGTTTCGGTTGTTAAATAGAACTCAGCTCTGGTTGCCCAGAGCTCCTTTATTTATAGCATTCTTTATCCTAATTTATATATACCACATGCTGAGTGCATACACACATCTTAACACTAATCTACTGTACATACCGACAGTATGTACACATATTTTAAGCATAAGTGTTTTCAAAGGCAAACACAATTGTCTATTGTTAGTTTAAGATCATCACTTAAATTAATTTTTTTCATTTACATATGTTCTGACTAAATAAATTTCTTAAGAGAAAAAATAGATATTATTATAAATAAATAAATAAAAATAAAGAAAAAACATAGCAATTTAGCTGATTTTTTTTATGTAAATCACACCAAAAATGGTGATTTTTTTGAAATGTTTGTATGGGGAACCCCCCGGGGGAGTTCCAGGGGGTGTGCCACTGGCATGGGTGGATCGGCCGTCCAAAGTTAGTGGGGGTAGTGGTAGATGTTTGTTATTTTGGGTTATAGTTATTTTGTATCAGTATGGTACACGCTTGGCTATTTAAGGTGACGCTTTTAAAATATAAGGTTTTATTAAAGCATTATAATCATGGAAAGTGCATCAAATTGTTTTGTGTGTAAGAAAAGTGATGGAAAAACAACATTTTTTCGGAAGAGACTTTAAAAAAATGTGAATTAATTCTAAGATTACGAAAATTACATAATTTAAAATATAAGGTCATTATTTTGCCTAGTGAATATACGGATGGTGTTTATCATAGGGAGTGCTACAAATCATTTACAGGATTAATGAAAAAATATTTTATCTCTGAATCGAACCGTTCAAAAAAATCCGTTGAAACAGTAACACCACATCAAACAGAGACAGCATACCAAACAGAAAATGAAGTAAGTATATATCATACTCTCACCTATCGGTTTTACCTGAGTTAAGCGTACAAGCGTATCTTATATACAAATAAATTCAAAGGGGACATAGAATCTACAGCAGCATCACCTAATAAGAACCTCAACCTTCAACCTCGCAGGAAAATGTGGGCGTGACCAAGTGGAAGAAGCAGGTGTCAATATTTATGATGAAAATGCTTGTTTCTTTACAATAGAAAAAAAACAATTGCGATCAAAAATGGTTCCTCTTCATGCAGCTGACAAAAATCATTTAAATCCCAAATAATATCGAAGGTTCAAGTTGAAGAAGAGTACAACAACTGTTGAATCGTCTTTTTATAATTTTAAGCCAAAAAGTATATATTATGATTGCCGGATTCTCCGATTTTAATAACAAAGTAAATAAAAAAATTCTGTGAAAAGTGATTGGCATCATCATCGGGAATTCCACCAGAAAGCTTTTACAGAAATAAATCATCAATTGAAGAAGAAATCATCAAAAAGGACGTTTCTATTTACTGATAAACCTGAACGAAATATATATTGATTATCTGGAAAAAGAATTTGCCAAAAATTCAATAGAAATGAATGTCACTTTTACAGCCATCTAGAAGAGAAATTAATGAAAATGTTCAGCAAGGACATTAAATTTTTTATGGTCCGGAACAAAAAAGTATTAGCACCTAATTATCTCAAGAAATAGATGAGAAAATTTATCTTAAAAACAAAGTCAAATGTTTTAAGCAAACAATATATGTGTAAACAAACCTAAACAAATAATACAATCTGTATTTAAACAAACTATCAACTAGTAATAAGTAAACATACTAGTTAGTATAAATAGAAATAAGAACCATGTAATAATCTATATATATAAAAATCAATGCCACCTTTGTAATTTCATCACTCATAAACAGCTGAACCGATTTGTTGATTTTTTTGTTGTATTTGTTATTATTAGGAGAAGGTTCTGATGTAAGAAAAAATTACGAAAGTTGCCGGAAAACCCCAAAAAACAGCCCTTTTCTTTTTCCCATACAAACGTTTTATTTTGTATGTACTTATATACAAATATACATACATATATATGATTGTTTGTTTGTTAGTAACGCTAACGCTCGAGAACGGCGGAACCAGTCTTCATGAAATCAGAAGTTGTTCGCTGTGGATCTCGAAAGGGTTAGATATAAAAAAAACCATATACTTTTCATAAGGAAAAGTCGAAAAATTGGATATTTCCAAAAAGTGACTTTTCATACAATTATTTTTTGTTTTGTTTTTCAATATTTTGATTTGTAAATTATTTGAATCGTTCAATTTCGGTCGCTTGCTTTTCTATTCCGGCTATTCAAAAGAGAAATTATTCAGTGAAAACTTTATGTGTTTCAAACGAAATGATCATAAGAAATTATTTTAAAAGAAATGCCGGCACGTCCAAAAATCAAACATAGGTCAGAATCTTTCAAAATGCTCGGGGCGTGTTGTCACAAAGAGTATCACAAAGTGCAGTGCGACGTCCACGAAATAGATTTGCAGAAGCTCATCATGCAAGAAATCCAGCAAGACCTACGCGAATACGATGTCGTGTTTTGGAAGATATGTTCCGTGCTGCATTTAATTACGACCCTTCAATCGACTATAATGTACATGGATATATTGGAATGATGG
>NC_065920.1:56308483-56334803 GCF_024586455.1 Bactrocera neohumeralis | reverse complement strand
ATTTTTTGCATATGTTCGAAAGACGAAAATCCAATCAGATTCTGTGACACCATTTTAAATCAGAATTGGTTTGCAATTCTGACAGCTAAGCAATTCTGTCTTGGATTTCACAACACCCCTGGTTATTGTCATAATAATTTTCAAAATTTTTCATACTCAAATCCAGTTTTTGCTAAGACAAGACGATTCACTATTATCTGACCCTTAAATTCCGCCATTCATTAAAATGAATTATAGAGAGTTTGAATATAAAAAAAGGTGCGTGGAGTCCCTACGCGCGGAAGAAGTTATACTTCTTAGTGATATTCAGAAATGCATATAATTTTGTATGAAAGAAAACTAGAACATTTAAATTCATTATGCACATTTTATAAAGCAAAGTCTAAATGAAGGAATTTTGACTCGGAAAGTAGTTCTGTCTCTTCGTTGCGGAAGGGAATATGCAGCGTAACCATCTCTCTTTTCTACTCTTCGAATTGGGTTGTCATAATTATAATTTGTATATCTTATATCATGGTGTTTAGTCAATTTCTTGAATTCATTATTGGCGTTGCATTTGTATTGTGCACAAAACTGGGCCAAAAGTGAAATGAATTTTCTTTTTATTTTTTCTTTGCAGTTTTTCAATAAATTTAAATAAGTTTCTTAATAAATTTAAATAAGTTTTTTAATAAATTGAAATAAATTTAAGTAAATTTACATGTATTTTCATTTATATTTAATTACCAATAAATTTTTTTAAAATTACTTGCCCTAGTTGTCCATTTTATTTTCTCATGCATTTCAGTCGATTTTTGTATAGAAATTTGACCGGCGTAGAAGCAAAATGCGAAACAATCATACATATATTATGTCGTTTGCACATTTGTATGTATGTTTGCGAAAGCAAATGTTCTACAAAAGCATATTTCTATACTTAAACAAAATTATTTGAACCATCGTATATTTCTTACATGCATAACCAAACCATACTTAAGACAACGCCACGAAAGTGTCAATAGTGGTGTTGGTGGTAAGCACATAAAGTCACAATGTGAACGCAGGTTCGAATCTCGACGGCCTTAGTCTTTAATTTTTCATTTTAACATCGTAATACTATACTAATAAATATTTTTCTTACTAATAGAAATTAAATTTATCACAGCAATATACCTAATATACATATATACATATACTTAATATTGCTGTGATAAATTTAATTTCTATTAGTACGAAATATATTCATTAGTATAGTATACGATGTTAAAAGGCATACATCTTTCTATCCTATCTTGTGTATCTGCACATGCTCATATGAATGTATGTATGCATGTGCGCGTTCAGAAATTCAAAGAATTCGCACAAAAAAAAAGAGAGACGAAAGAAATAAAGTCACATAAAATAGTTGAGAATTCGCAAAAATGAAAGACAAACGAAAGAAAAATAATGCGCAAGCATACATAAGCGTACTGTTTGACCGCATTATTTTTGCGTAAAACCTTGGAGATTTATTCATTAAAATCACCACTCAGAAGTCGTTTTATCCGTTGTAAGCGAGCGATTTTCGAAGAAACATCATTTCTAATATGCCACAACACAATATTAGAAATGAAGTTAATAAACCTCACGCTGTCAGATAAAACGATATACCTCGTCATCGCGGGTCGATTTCCAAAAAATTTAAATGAAGACTAACTTTAGAAATGATCCTGTAAAAATATAGCCTTAATTTTTCAACGGCCAACGCAATATATTTTAACCAAAATATATGCAAAATAGTTGAGAATTCGCAGAAATGAAAGACAAACAATAAGCAAACATTCAATAATGCACAAGCATACAAACATACATATGCGCAGCAGCAGCAAGGAAAGAGGTAACAATCGGCGATCCATTGTATATTTCTTTCATGCATAACCAAACCATAATTAGGACAACGTAATACAAGTGTCAATGGTGGTGTTGGTGGTAAGCGCTTGAAAAGTTACGACGAGCACGTAGGTTCGAATCCCAACAGAATTTATTTTTAATTGAATATGTCACCAACCAAAAATTAAAACATTGTTCTACAAAAACAACAACAGTATAAACATGGCAACATTGTGTTGTTGGTAGAAAAGCTGTGCCGAAATTAACGAACAAACGATCGCCGATTGTCACCGCTTCCCTTGCTGCTCGAACATCTTCGCAGACAAGGTTGCAACACTTTCTCTCACCATTTTTACTAGGTTAGTTGGCCAGAAGTACTGCATTGGGTACCCCGATAAATCACTTATACGCAGTGTTTGCCATAAATAACCCAATAGACACATGAATAGCATCGTTGTTGCCAGATATTTTTCCATTGCCGTATGTGTGTACAAGATGTTTTACGTTATGTTCAGCAATATTTTAAAGCTTATACATATGCATGACGTTGAAACTTTTGCTTCCTTCAACTAATTCATTTATTACTGCCTTCACTATTCAACATTGCAAAAAAGTCTCTTAATTATCAACGCTACCAAACTTTTTTGGACGATGAATGTGATTTTCGCAAAACTCACAAATCTGCTAACAATTATCTATAGCATAAATCTAAACTAAACTGTTATGTATGTCCATATTTACGAATAGTGTGCCTTTAGTAGTTGCAAAATGTCGGTGTATTAATTATCTTTTTTTGCACACATTGATACTGGCTCTATATTTTCTTAAAGCCTTTTCTTTTATAAACTATTTATCACAACAAATATTCGCTCCCATTCCGATAACTCAGGATATGTAGTTTATGTTTTCGGACAGCTCTAAATGATTCGTGGGATCTTAAGCTTAATGTTTTTAATACTAAATGTTTCTTTCATATTCAGAATATTTCTAAAACCAGAATATTTTTATTTTTAGGAGGTTATAAAATTTGGAGAAACAAACAACATCCTTAAATGACAAAACAAGAGATAATTGAGCATTAAATATTATCCTACAATATTTTTCATTAAGAATTTTAATTATCATTTAACTTAAATTTGAATAAAAATAAAAGCTTGCAGTTACGAAAAAATATTAAATGTACGCATAACAGCGTAAACGTACATATGTAAATAAGCAGATAATTATTTCGGTGTTCTATACTATGTATGTAGGAATTATATCACATTGCAACCTGACAACTACCGAACGCATTGCAACCATGGTGACGCTGAAAAGCAAAAAGTAAAGAACAGTAGTAGAGAAGAAGTAAGCGACGACGACGGACCTTGCGAGACGAGAGTAATTTAATTCCAGAAGCACATTATCTACATTAGTGTTCTAAATCTAAAATGTGTATTTAATATAATAATAAAACCAAATGTTAATGAATTGAACTAAATAAAACTTGAACGAAATATAAATAAGTAAAATAGTGCATTTTCTCTACATGTATGCTCATTATTTTAGCTTATGTAATTCAAACGTACTAACACTTTGAATTATCCCTATTTTAGTTACCGTGTTGCTGGCGTTGCTACAGTATTACAAACTTTAGGTTAGATCGCACATGGACTAGAAGTAGTCCTTTGTGAAGCCATTGAAAATCGGCCTCCCGTGTTCGGACTTAGAGATCGGCAAACCGTTTAGTATCCAATACAAATTTGCAGAGGCGCTTAAATTTAAAATTACAAACCTTGCGTCATATAAATCTTAATTAAGCCAAGTGACCAAATAAAAAAAAACACGAGTTTACGCATTAACGCTCTACAAAATGAAAGATGTTGTAGTTCCGCAATTTCCCGTTCTTCTTACTGTTTTTCGCCCACTTAATCACGGGGTATTTCACATAAAGTAACGAAGAAATTAATGGCAAGCGTATAGTCGTCAATTGCAAATGACAAGTATGTATTATGTTTGTTCTCTACGTGTGAATATTAGTCAAACGTCCCGTACATGAAAATACGAGTGTAACATATGTGTTTACTTGTATATCGAGTCTGTGGAAGTGCGGCCATTGCGTGTTATCACGAAGTGTACTCCGCACAATGCTCAGTGATTACCTAAAATATATTATATAATATAATAACCAAGTGAGTAAATAATTTAACAATAATTCGGAAGGTTTCCCTTCATTATTGATTTTGTTTCGCAACTTTTATTTCCTAGTAACCACTGATGTTTTGAACTTTGTTGTTTCACAGGAGATTAAATAAAAAATAAAAATAACTACATGTAACAACACTGTCACTGGTCAACACATCTAACAGTATCAATAAAATTTCATTTATAAATTTATCCTTTTAAATACCGGCTTCATAGTAGCAACTTAAACATCTGTACATATATTCACTACAGCATGTATTTCCACTTCTACTTGCAAATTCAATACATTTGCATTAGTGTTAGCATAGAAAATTTTGCTTCGTGGGGTTTAGCTTTCTCACACACTTGCTTACCACTTGAGCAAGGCTGTCGGAAAAGTATTAACTTCCATTTCGTTGGCTAAAGACTTTAATTAAAACAAATTTATATTTTTTAAATATTAACAACCACATACAAATATACATTTACTAACACTACTGAAGTTTACATGTGATGCAAAGTTCTCAGTGAACTTGACATGCATTTTTTATGGAAGCGGGAAATTTAAGTGGACGAAAATTACCGTAAGTCATAAAACAAGGTAAAATGGGCCTAAAATATTTTGCATCAAAAATGTTTGATTATATGCATACATGTTCACAAAAGGGTTTGAAGTAAAAGGAAACTTTCTTAAACTTCACCCAATGATATAATAAAGTACATGTAGTTGACTAGCAAATTCAGAAAGTATTAAGTTATTTCGTATCTACAAAAAATTTCCCAAAGATACATTTCAATGCTGAACCAAACCAAGTAAAACAACGTTAACTCCGATTTATAATATATAATATAAGCTGATCAGGGTGTAGCCAAAAGACAGACAAAAATATCATCGAATGCCTTTACAAGATTTGTTTTTGCTCGCAGCGAAACATACGCTTTTTTAACCAATAGCTAAAAATACTTCTCCTCTTTTTGCTAATTTGTTGTAATAACACACATAATTTATTATCAAAGGCGTTTCAGTGGTGTAACTTAGTTGCTGTCTCTTGCTCAACCCCTAGGCAGAGTTAAGCATACATTTGTAGTAGCCCTTTGCCGCAGGCTTCACAACGCGCATAAAAGTTGACCTAAAAATGTACTTAATATGCTGAAATACATATATATATTTTTCTTTATGAGTGAGAAAAAATAATATTGCAATAGTTTCCCATACATGTACATATACAAACGCGGCCAAGCGTAACTTTTTTACGGATTTAAAAGAATACGGGGAATATATCGATGGCTCGAATATATTTGGCTAACTGTTGACTTAAATATGGCCCATTTGTAAAATTAAATTGAGACAACTTTTTTTATTTGAACACAAGTCTTTGATTTCATTATTACTAATTCTTGTAATAACTTAACAAAATTTTTTGTTTCAATTGAAAATGGAATCACAACATATTCAAAAAGAATAACGGGAAATCTAATATGGCGTCGGTCCACCTCTAGCGGATATTACAGCTTCGATACGAGCAGGCATTGACCCAACAAGTTTCTCCAAAACACTGCTTGAAATTTCCCCCTCCCAAACACTTTCTAACATTTTTTTTAGTTCTGATTTACTTTTACTTTTTTGACACAACTTATTTTTTTTTAATATTTTATATTTGTGTAAGTCAAAGATCACTTCGTTAAAACTTAATGGAAAAATTCCGTTACCGCAACAAATACCGTTACAATGAGTGATAGAACACGTGTTCACTAGAAATTTCTTAATGGTAAGTTACGCTTGGCCGCGGGTGTATACTAAGATGGGCCAAAAATAGTTTTTATTTTTCTTAGTTACCATGAAAATCTCATCAGACATGACTCAAAACAAGTTCTGGTAAGACCTGAGCTCTTAATATTAATATTGAAAGGTGCCTCATCGACATTTTCGATCTCCCATATAAATAGCAGAGGAAATTTTGTTTTCTTTGTTTGGAGTTTTAATGTACACAAACAAATAATTGGTAAACGAGAATCAACACTTATTCTTATAGGAAACTAGCTGGCCCCGCAGCCGTTGTTCTGCGTGAAATTATATATTTTGATATGAAACTAAAGTTGAATTTATCATTTAATTTTTTTTTTCATTGTAACGCAGCTTGATAAAAACATTTTTTGGTTTCGGTTCCTGTGTACAGAAAAGATGGTTTATGGTTTTCCAACTCGTGAGCGCGCCTCGTATATCTGGCCGTGTGTAAAACATAGCGTTTCCAAATTTATGCCACACACTATGCGATTATCCTTGTGTCCTGTTGATTGTCATCTCAAATTCAATTTTCACTGGAAACGGAATCAAACATTCTTCCTCCTTGTATTCGATAGCTGCGCCACAATCAGTCGGGTTCTATTACACAGTTTCGGCACGAATTTGCGAAAGATAATAACAACAGATCCTACTTTGAAACGGAAATGATCCGGTGGCATACCAAGCCTTTCCAATAAATTTAGAAACTCCACTGGATAATTCTTCATTGTCAAGACGATCGATCGATTTGTATGAGCGGAAGTCTCCCAGAATTTGACTTTGAATCTTTCAGTTTAAGTCAACAACATCAGTATTTTCGTCAGCTAACATTGTGCGTGCACTTAAGGAATCATAGTTACGATAATTTGTCCAATGTCCGAACATTCGCGCTGAGTTCATCTTTCGTGAACTGATAAACGGCAGATGGAATTTATATCAAACCATCGGAAGTATTAACCGGAATTGACCCATTTCCAATTCTTAGTGAAAGCGATGTACTATAAAATGTCTTCGGCAATATCATTATTGCACGTATCCCATAATTGACGCGGCTGTGAAGGCTGATATGTCGAAATGATTATCGCGAAAAGTGTGCGATCTTCATTTGTATTCGAAGTAGCTATCGCATCGTCCATCGTTTGATTCCAGTGATTAACATGTTCAAGCAATTGTAATTGCAAACATTCTCAAAAAGTTGCACACACCGTACGCAATGACTCAAATGAAGTTGAACAGCGTACAGTAATCAATATCAACCGAAGAAAGAAGCAATCGTCGTTTTTCAGGTGGATTGTGTAAATTCGTCCTAATGCATTAGTTGAGAAAACACCTGGATGTCCATCTACTGGTTAGCCTTGCTTTCTGCTATTTCCTCGACGATGCATTCCATGTAAAATATCAAGATATTTCCGAATAGAGCAATGATCTCGCAAATGGATCACAGACGCAAGTTGAGAAAAAACTCGTCAATGTTAATTTTGTTGCTGGCGGTGTTTCCTCTGGCTGTACCGTATTCTCTGGGTTGAAAACGTTCATTAATTTCAGTAGTAAATATCCAACAAAGCGCTTTAGTGCAGTTCACGTATCGACCGTATCGTTCGAGAACAATAACCGCCATGTTGCTTCACCAAACTACAATACTCAACATTGATATGAGTTTTGAATGTGAATTAAAAAATAGTGGGGAAAATAGTAAGATCCATGTGTCGTCAACTTCGATATTCACTCTTCTAAATTGAATGCTGACATACAAACCGAAAAAGGATTCTAGTGTCCGCAAGGTCTGGGTCTTTCTCTGGATCAGGAATTTCCGCAGAAAAGATTTCATCAATTTGATCTGGTGTAACCACCGCCACCAATCCACCATCCAAAGAAGAATGTGTGCGTGCGACAAACCTTTTTTTTGCACCTCAACAGAGTACATCTAACAGCACCATTTATACCATACGTTGCTTTAAGATAAAGTCCATCCGACATCACAGCTGTTGTTTGACGGTCGTGACGATTGCTTGCTGAGTGACCGCACGTATGTCATCGCATCATGGAAGTACTCGGTAATGTGCCTTTGGCTGCCAATGGATGTTGATGCCAAAAAGAACGCCGACCACTATTAGCGCGACTTCTACGTGGCATCGTAACAAAGTTCAATCTGTAATTGGTCACTTTGTGTGAAACACACTTTCACTGAATAATTTCCAAAATTTTTTTTTTAATAGCCGAAATAAAGAAAGCTAATGACAAATTTGAACAATTAAAATAATAGAAAAACAAAAGGAAAAAAGTTGAAAAAAAAATTTTGTATGAAAAAAGTTCTTTTTTTTGAATTGTCCAATTTTCCGATTTTTCCTCACGAAAGGCATACGGTTTTTTATTTCTAAACTTTCCTCGATCCACAGCGAACAACCTCTGAAAATTTCATCAAGATTGGTTCAGCCGTTCTCTAGCATTAGCGTTACTAACAACATTCTTATATGGGAAAAATAAAAGGGTTCTTTTTAGGGATTTTCCGGCAATTATTCGAAATTTCCGTAAAAACCATCCTTGAGCCTCAACGAACATTTTAAAAAAAGAATTGGCAAAATTGGTCCAGGCGTTTTTGAGTTATGCGCTTACCAACACATTTTGCGATTCATTTTTATATATAAGATGAAATATGTATATTGGTAAAAATTGATGGTTAGCGTCGGGGAGCGGTAACAATGAACCCGCTAGGTGATAAATTTTACCTTGGATCTGTAATATGTATGCAATGTTATAGGAATAAATTTTTCCCTATTCATTGAAAAAACCATCAAATATTCCATGCAATCACCTTAAATGTCGGCATAAATTGATCTCTTATAATTTTTGTAGCGTCGAAAGAAGTCATTTGAAAAGACGAATTGTACTCTTGTATATGATTTAAAAAATGTTTCGATTCTGGTGATGTCTCAAAAATTAATGATTGTAATGGTTCAGGAGGCGGTTTAAATTCCCGCAATTTTACTTTCCCGTTAGCGCAACACATTCCAGCCGTTTCACCCGAGAATTTAGCCGCTTCACAATGTGGGCATATAACATCCATCATTCCAATATATCCATGTACATTATAGTCGATTGAAGGGTCGTAATTAAATGCAGCACGGAACATATCTTCCAAAACACGACATCGTATTCGCGTAGGTCTTGCTGGATTTCTTGCATGATGAGCTTCTGCAAATCTATTTCGTGGACGTCGCACTGCACTTTGTGATACTCTTTGTGACAACACGCCCCGAGCATTTCGAGTACATCGACCTATGTTTGATTTTGGACGTGCCGGCATTTTCTTTAAAATAATTTCTTATATGATCATTTCGTTTGAAACACACATAAAGTTTTCACTGAATAATTTTCAATAATTATTCTTTTAAATAGCCGGAATAAAAAAGCAAGCGACCGAAATTGAACGATTCAAATAATTTACAAATCAAAATATTGAAAAACAAAACAAAAAATAATTGTATGAAAAGTCACTTTTTGGAAAATATCCAATTTTTCGACTTTTCCTTATGAAAAGTATATGGTTTTTTTTATATCTAACCCTTTCGAGATCCACAGCGAACAACTTCTGATTTCATGAAGACTGGTTCCGCCGTTCTCGAGCGTTAGCGTTACTAACAAACAAACAATCATATATATATTTGTATATATGTACATACAAAATAAAACGTTTGTATGGGAAAAAGAAAAGAGCTGTTTTTTGGGGTTTTCCGGCAACTTTCGTAATTTTTTCTTACATCAGAACCTTCTCCTAATAATAACAAATACAACAAAAAAAATCAGCCAAATCGGTTCAGCCGTTTATGAGTGATGAAATTACAAAGAAAGTGGCATTGATTTTTATATATATATAGATTATTACATGGTTCTTATTTCTATTTATACTAACTAGTATGTTTACTTATTACTAGTTGATAGTTTGTTTAAATACAGATTGTATTATTTGTTTAGGTTTGTTTACACATATATTGTTTGCTTAAAAACATTTGCTTTGTTTTAAGATAAATTTTCTCATCTATTTCTTGGAGATAATTAGGTGCTTATACTTTTTTGTTCCGGACCATAAAAAATTTAATGTCCTTGCTGAACATTTTCATTAATTTCTCTTCTAGATGGCTGTAAAAGTGACATTCATTTCTATTGAATTTTTCGCAAATTCTTTTTCCAGATAATCAATATATATTTCGTGCAGGTTTATCAGTAAATAGCAACGTCCTCGCTTGATGATTTCTTCTTCAATGATGTTACTTATTCCTGTAAAAGCTTTCTGGTGGAATTCCCGATGATGATGCCAATCACTTTTCACAGAATTTTTTTTATTTACTTTGTTATTAAAATTAATCCGGCAATCATAATAATATACTTTTTGGCTTAAAAAATTTTCCAGACGATTCAACAGTTCGTTGTACTCTTCTTCAACTTGAACCTTCGATATTATTTGTGATTTAAAATGATTTTTGTCAGCTGCATGAAGAGGAACCATTTTTGATCGCAATTGTTTCTTTTTTCTATTGCAAAAGAAACAAGCATTTTCATCGCTATAAATATTGACACCTGCTTCTTCCACTTCGGTCACGCCCACATTTTCCTGCGAGGTTGAAGGTTGAGGTTCTATAGCTAGTGATGCTGCTGTAGATTCTATGTCCCTTTGTGAAGGCTGTATATAAGATACGCTTGTACGCTTAACTCAGGTAAAACCGATAGGTGAGAGTATGATATATACTTACTTCATTTTCTGTTTGGTATGCTGTCTCTGTTTGATGTGGTGTTACTGTTTCACTACTACTGTTCACTACTGTTTTCATTAATCCTGTAAATGATTTGTAGCACTCCCTATGATAAACACCATCCGTATATTCACTAGGCAAAATAATGTCCTTATATTTTAAATTATGTAATTTTCGTAATCTTAGAATTAATTCACATTTTTTTAAAGTCTCTTCCGAAAAAATGTTGTTTTTCCATCACTTTTCTTACACACAAAACAATTTGATGCACTTTCCATGATTATAATGCTTTAATAAAACCTTATATTTTAAAAGCGTCACCTTAAATAGCCAAGCGTGTACTATACTGATACAAAATAACTATAACCCAAAATAACAAACATCTACCACTATCCCCACTAACTTTGGACGGCCGATCCACCCATGCCAGTGGCACACCCCCTGGAACTCACCTGGGGGGTTCCCCATACAAACATTTCAAAAAATCACCATTTTTGGTGATTTACATAAAAAAATCAGCTAAATTGCTATGTTTTTTCTTTATTTTTATTTATTTATTTATAATAATATCTATTTTTTCTCTTAAGAAATTTATTTAGTCAGAACATATGTAAATGAAAAAAATTAATTTAAGTGATGATCTTAAACTAACAATAGACAATTGTGTTTGCCTTTGAAAACACTTATGCTTAAAATATGTGTACATACTGTCGGTATGTACAGTAGATTAGTGTTAAGATGTGTGTATGCACTCAGCATGTGGTGCATATATAAATTAGGATAAAGAATGCTATAAATAAAGGAGCTCTGGGCAACCAGAGCTGAGTTCTATTTAACAACCGAAACCCTACGCGTCTTACTTTACAATTAACATTTCATTCTTATTACCTCAAAAAGTTTACAATGAATCCACCATCCTCTACACCGCAAGATGAAGCAACTACATCAACAACTATCGAAAACCCAATGAGTCATATACCCAAGCATGATGTTACTGTTTTTGGTGTGTCTACTGATTTGACTGATCTTAATTTACCAACCCATCTGGATATCTTGAGATATTATCTTTACTTAAGCGAACAGAACAAAAAAAGTTTTCCCATAAATCATTCACTATTCAAGTACAAGATAAGTTGATTGGAATTTGGGAAAAACTTGGTATGGAAATAATGCTGAAAAAAGTGTATGTAATAAATTGAATAAATTGCTTGACAAGTATCAAGAGCAAATCAAGAGAAGAAACAACACCCAACAACAATTTACAGAGTATGTAAAATCTCTGGAAACAATTTTTTACATTGGAACATGTAAATGCGATTTGAAGGCAGCTCCATGTGCATGCGGCTGGGTTCCCGAATGCCTCAAAGAGTTCATGCACGATCAACATAATCAGAGAAGACAAACAATGAATGCATTTATGATGGAAACTGAAGAGCAAGGAGCAACGTCTATGTCATCAATGCCAACATACCAAGATCCCGATGATTCAACATACGCACCGCCACCGGTTCAAGAAGATATAGATAGAAGCACAAGTTCACAATACACAGAGAGATACGATTGTTTTAACTTTGCCTTGGTATGTGACAGATTTGGTGTGCCTGACAGAGTAGCATCATCATTGGAAACCGCTCTTTTGCAAGATTTTAAAATTAAAGATAAGCATGGGAAACCTCTCATCATGGATAAATCGAAAGTTCGCAGAGAAAAAGAGAAATGCAGCCAAGAAGTGCTTCGCAAATGGTTAGATGATACCAATTTGTTAGCGTTTTCATTCGATGGCAGAAAAGATGATACTTTAACGATAGATAATATTGATGAGAAGTATCACACTAGGATGGTAAAAGAACCTCATCTTGTTGTTTTGAGAGAACCCAATTCTGAAATGATTGGTTACGTAAGACTGAAACATGAAACCGCTGAATACAAAACAACCAAATTAAATGGTTTTTTCAACGATAAAAATATATCACTGGATACATTAATTGGAATATGCACTGACGGTGAGCCAACAAACACAGGCCCACACGGTGGAATTATACGACGATCGAATTGCTGGTAAAAAGACCATTGCATTGGTTTGTTTGCCTTCTACACTTCAACGAACTTCCGTTTCGGCATTTGTTTGAAGCTTTGGATAAATCAACCAGCACTGGACCAAGATCGGCAACCGGAAAATTGAGCCGTCAAATCGAAACTTGTGAAACTCTTCCGATAAGTTATTGCTATCACTCATTTATTACAACTGTCAACCATTTTTAATTATTTTATTGTTATATATTTTTAAGTGGTGGACGGCTTCCAGAAAATTGAGTTGCAAAATATGCCCCCTGCTCCAGAAAAAAAAGAATTTTCCACCGATTCGAAGTACTTATACGACATGGCCCATGCAATTTCTAGCGGCGTGGTTCCGGTGGATCTGGCTAACATCAAACCAGGGAAAATTGTACATTCTCGGTGGCTCACCAAGGACCCTAGATTATTGCGATTATATGTGACAACGGAAAATCCAGATGCAAATTTAAGAATTCTGGTTGAATTTATAATTAAATGTTATGTGCCAATGTACTTCAATATCAAGTATTACAGCTCTGTCGTGTACGGCAGTGCATTATTTTTCAAGTTCATTGGTTGGTCACGATTTCTAGAACCTCGCTTACGCAAAATTGTCAATAAAGTAATTAATCATAATTCATATTATGCGCATTCGGAAAATATCTTGTTATCAATGTTGTTTGATGATAGGAAAGAAAAGCGCGACTGTGCCATCAAGAAAATTCTACGCTATCGAACCGATGTTGACGAGCCAATGGAACTTAGAGTTTATAAAAAACCAGATATAAACTTTAATTGCACAAGTTATACGGAAATGATCAATTTGAATGATATAAATATCGTATTTGAACCACCATTCACGCGAAGCATTCCGTACGATACCTTGAAAGAATATTTAAATCAAGATGATCCACCGTTTAATGATCCAAAAATTCCATCACACATACAAGGAACGGAACGACATGTTCAATTGCTAGCTAGCGTTTCCAAACGGGTTATACTGGAAAATGTAGAGGCTGTTATGGCGACGGCATTAGAGAGCCGTGAGAAATTGCCCAGATTGAAAGTAAAAAAGACTTCAAACAATATTTTTTTTTAGTTTCTTTTCTATAACTCACTTAAATTAATTTTTTTCATTTACATATGTTCTGACTAAATAAATTTCTTAAGAGAAAAAATAGATATTATTATAAATAAATAAATAAAAATAAAGAAAAATCATAGCAATTTAGCTGATTTTTTCATGTAAATCACCGAAAATGGTGATTTTTTTGAAATGATTGTATGGGGAACCCCCAGGGGACTTCCAGGGGGTATGCCACTGGCATGGGTGGAAAAATGGTGATTTTTGGACTCGATGATCTAAATGGGTCAAAGTGGGATTTTTCAAAATTTGCCCCTACCAAAAAGTTCGACCCAAATTGGGGGACATCAAAATTCGTTTTAGAGGTATGGTTCCTTCGGCAAAGTTTCTTATTTTGATCCCTAGAATATGATTTTCATAGAGCAATGGGCGATTTTTAA
The DNA here is from genome assembly GCF_024586455.1 of Bactrocera neohumeralis. Lineage (NCBI taxonomy): Eukaryota > Metazoa > Arthropoda > Insecta > Diptera > Tephritidae > Bactrocera > Bactrocera neohumeralis. The sequence goes on along the minus strand of NC_065920.1, from coordinate 56,320,682 downwards.
ATCGACCTGCCCTAATATATATATATATATATATCGTCAAACGAAAGGGGTCAAAGGGTATAAAAATATTTTGTTCATCATTTTGATCAGCCAGTTATATGCTTTAGTAGTACGATATAAACAATTTCTTCGGAGTTTGTACTGCTTGCTTGGATAATAATTTATTTAAGTTATATCCTCAAATTGAAAAGTTTTCAAAAAAATCACTTTATTTCGATCGTTCAGCTTTTATGGCTGATAACTATATGTTACAGTGATCTAATATCAGTTACACCCAATAAGCAGATTCAAAGGGAGAAAAGAAACTGAGAGCCTAACTCGCGTATATACATACAAGTGGATAAACGGACGGATAGAAGGAAATGGCTCGTCATACTATTCGTCATGCTATTCATTTATATTTATACCAGAGGACCCTTCCACGCTTCACTGTGGTTGATACATAGATAATACTATTACTACCATCTATATGATTTCTATTAGTTGGACTATAACTATTCGTTAATGAGAAATAGCATTTTTGTAAAGCAACCTGTGTTAGTTTACAAATAATTATCATAAAACCATTTCATGTGTACTGTTGAATTTGGGCTCTGCACCACGAAAATCCACCGTCGAAAAGAGATTTATTAGCATCAAAGAGGTGAAATGAGCGGAGAGGAGAATGATACCCAAAAGAGGCGAAAGCTCTGTGCAAAGTGGGTGCTCGCAAGTTCAAAATCCAACAAAAACAATGAATTACTGATTCTAAGAAGTGTTGGAGTGCTCTTTAATCGCAATAAAGCCGAATTGAAAATATAAACATAGCTCCATTATTTCCTACTGGAGTCCAATCGACACTCATTCCAGTGGACTCCACATGATGAACCGGTTCTCAGGCGTGGAAAGACGAAAAAGTCGGCTGGAGAAGTTATGACGTAAGTCATATACGTGGTATAATACATACTCAACGACTGATTACTTAGCCAGTTATAATATATTTCACTGCGTATTTAGTTTCAGTTTTTTCTACTATTCCAACTACTTAGCAATTGTATTATTTTTAAGGAAGAATCTGTTTAAAATTGTACGCATATATTCAAGTGATTCCTACAAACATGAGTTTTGAACAAATGCTTATTATTTCAAATATAATTTTTGCATTAATGAGTTCTATTAAATTTTGACATAAAGAGTTAAAAGGTATCCTATGTCCTTACCCAGGTTCTAAGCTACCTCCCCACCAATTTTCAGCTAAATCGGTTTAGCCGTTCTTGAGTTATAAATGGTGTCACTAACACAACTTTCTTTTATGTTGCTGCAAACAAGAGAGGAAAAGCATTTACTGCCTCATATCTACAACTGGTGAGTGTGGATGTTTACTATTCAAAATCACAGTTAACAACATCGACATTGCAATAGCCTATTGACACAAGCAATTGTATATATTTGCATGCCAGCAGCAACATTTCACAATAGTTAACAGCTTGTTGTGTGCCTGCCTACCAGCTGCTGATGTGGTAAAGTTTTACTGCGTACATACTTGTATGTGTGGTGTGATGTGTGGGATCGTGGGAGAGGTTGGTCAGCGGTGTGGACAACATGTGTTAATCAGTTGTTGTCTATTTCTCATCGGAATCATGTTCTGGAAAAGTTTAGTCGACTGCACCAAAGAGCTTAACAATTTCTCACAACTGCTTTGTGCTGCCATATAGACATTAAAATTTGTATATATGTAAATTTCATATGTTTTGTGACGTCTTTTTCCCTCTTAATAAACGATAATTCCAATTTAAAATTATATCTTTATAAAATTTATTTATTTTTATGTCAATGTTAAATTTTCAAATTTATTGATTGCTTATGGAAATTAAATAAAGAAATTTTTCCAAACGAGAATGTATCAAAGTTCATCAATAATGGGTAAGACAGACGCAAAATGCATAAAACTCACTGATCCAAAGTTTAAGGTGGTTAAATCGATATAATTCTAAGTCCATATTTCTTCATGTGAGAACAAACCCGTCAATGGCCACCCCGTTTATCATAGCGTGATACACGACTACTTGAAACTTGAAATTAAAGCTCGCGGCATTTGGTTTCAACAACACGGCGCCAGTTCCCACACATCACATCAATCAATGGATTTTTTGAGAGGATGCTTCGGTGAGCAGATAATTTCATGTTTTGGCCCGGTCAATTGGCCACCAAAATTGTGTGATTGGAATCAATGGATGGACCATCTAAAACGTAGCCACGGTCAACTTTTGAAAGCGATACTCTAAAAAAAAATGCGAAATAATATTCTTTCAAATGAAAATAAACATTCCGTATTAAACTTGAAGTTTCTGTGCTTTTTCGTTAAAAAGTAGGAAGCCTTGAAATGGATCACCCTTTATAATTTCTTATATGCATGCCATTTTCTAATTTTTTAGACCCGTTTAAAAGTTAATTTCATCAGTTTTCATCTATGTATATTATTTTTATAAAGCGAATAGGTGTTAAACTATTTAAATAATTTTAGTAGGGTGGGTCGATTCCGGACTTTTTTCGATTCGGGATTTCTAATAGTGCGGAAAATTTGCCTTAGTACTTCCTGATTCCAATGAAACTTTTGTTTTGAGATCGGATTGCATCTTCAACCCCAACTCCGGCCTTGAAATTTCGGAAATTCGCCTAAAAATTGTCTACCTAGCGCCTGAAATACGCATCTCATGGCAAAATGTATGAAACAAAAGTTATTTGTCACGTCATTTGCTACCGAAATGTGATCATGGCCGTAGGACGAACCGTTCCCGAGATACGAGCGAAAAGATGCCTCTGTCACCAGTTTGAAGGTTTTCTCGACTGCCACGGAGTGAGATGGGAGTTCACTAAATTTCCATACCTCTGCAGTGTCTCCCGAGAGCCCTTTTATGAGTTCTTCGTTAGAAACTGAACAAAGAACTGGTGGAACAGTCAAGGTAATAGTCTTCCAGTTAATCATATCGTAATAATTATTAGCTTTGAAACTCAGCTTTGGCACTTTATTACATCTAACCCTTCCATTTACAGTGTCAGACTCTGCTTCTCTGGCTGCCAGAAGACGGTCAAGGGCCGACTTTCTGACTTCTATCCGTTCGTCAGTCATCATACTAAGGAGAATGTTTTCTGGAAGAGCAAAGAAAGCATTCTGTTGAATGGATGAATCGACAACCTTGCGCAGTTTAGCAGGTAAGTATCTCGACCTTTGAATTGCAGCATAGAGATGGCGCGAGCCATCTTTGATTGAACTGTTGAATCTTATTGAGAACCACAAAGGTGAGTAAACTGTAAGTATGTATGTACTTGACCAAAATCTTTATTTCCTTTGTTGGTTTGTCAGTAGAAATGTATAATCTCAGAATTCCATTTGCACAGGTGAGCCAGCGAGATTTGCACATGTTACCTGGATGCACCGACGCTAAATCTGAGGAACAATGACCGGAAATAACAGCTTCTTATATTTTATAGAGATAAGCTTGGTCTGTGCTAAGTTGGGTCGGATTATTAACCTCAGAAGGTAATTGGCAGGATGGAAAACTTTCAAATTTGACAACAGGCAACTTCTCACAATCAGGGAGCAGTTTACCTATGTCGCCAGAGAATGTATTTGGACTCTTTGAGACACCATGGACGTTCGTTGAAATGTAGAAGACAAACAACCCACTGTAATGGCCTACCTATTCTTTCTTCTAGTTTCCGAATGATTCCACCTTTCCAACCTGTGTTCGTGTTGATGCCATCAGCACCGACAACTTCTAGATGTTCCGCATCAACAGAATTGTCTTGTAAATGTTGCCATATAGCTTGCGTCTTATCCTCAGCTGACCCGGAAGGAGAGGTGACGTGGCCAAAGTAATGACAACCAGGTTCCGCTATAAGAGAAATATCTTCCTCTTTCACAGTGTCGCGGTAATACTTTTCACCTTCGCTGACTTGTGTAAGTGCATTGTCTTTGCAGCCGTCAAAATACAGCCCATATACAGAGTCAATACTTTCGGTGTTTTGGAGCTTAACTCCCACACTTTTTTTTGCCCGACTAATCTTGCATTTGTCAGTGACAAAGCTAGCCTGATCCTCTGTTATCAAACCTGCTTTTTGGCATCCAGAAATGCAGATGATACAATCAAGGCCGCTGCTCCATCACTTACTCCAAATCTTTGGGCAGCTAAAGCAGTTTGTTCTAATACTAGTGTGTTTTGTTTGGTTTTAGAGAATGGACGAGAAAATTCATCATGAGCATCGTTTTTGGAAGAATCCATGTGCGACGCACCTACATTGTTGTCGTCTGTATGAGAGTCTGGCTGATCTGAATGGTCATGTGTTCTAGCTGATACTTTTCTGGCAAGTGTTGATGTTGAATGATGTTTTGAAAGCTTTCCTTTACGTTCATTTTTCTTTGTAACCTTTTTTGTTTCAGGTAGATCAACACTTCCAATGGGAGCAATTCTTCTGGTTCTCTGGTCCAAGAGAAATGGTTGTTCATTGATAGGAACTTTCCTTTTCTTTGGATAAGTGCAAGAAGTAAATTAAATGCATTTACAAGCAGCGATATCAATTAATTTTCCGGCAGAAGAGACAAAGTCGTCTCTTTTAGAGCTCAAACCTATTGGGTTCCTTAAAAACATTTGTTTAAGAGTCAGAAATTTCTTATGGTATGTGGTGAGCATTTGTACAACTCTGGTGTGTGAAACTATCGGAATAGATGACTCTTCGAAAGTATTTTCAACCTTTTTTGCAACTATTTCTGTAACCTCTTTACTTCTAGGTTCATAGTTGTCGCCTCGGAGTCGCCCTATACGAAATCTTTCAAACTGATAACACAAAAGAACATCCTGGTAAGTAGGTAACTGGGACTCAGAGAGATTGTACGGATATATGCCAAACACAGGACATTTCTGTCTAAATTTAAATTTAGATAAAGACATTTTGAGTTCTGTGTTCTGTTGAGAGAATATAAGTGATAGCACTAGGCGAAATCAACGACAAGAGTGAAGGAACTCGATGAAAAAATATTTATGTGGAGACCAGTCCGAACGTGTCGTATGGCGCAGGAAAATGAATGTAAGTGATAGAACTCGGCGAAATCACCGACAAGAGTGAAGGAACTCGATGAAAAAATATTTGTGTGGAGACCTATCCGGACGTGTCCTTTGGCGTAGGTGAATGAATGTGAGTGATAGCACTCGGCGAAATTAACGTCAAGAAGTGTGTCCGCAAGCCGATTTTCACCTTGCGCTGTGGCGCGCCGCATTTTCGCTCGTATCTCGGGAACGGTCACATCGGTGAAATGACGTGACAAATAACTTTTGTTTTATACATTTTGCCATGAGATGCGTATTTCAGGCCCTAGGTAGACAATTTCACGATTTTAGGCGAATTTCCGAAATTTCAAGGTCGAAGTTGGGGTTGAAGATGCAATCCGATCTCAAAACAAAAAGTTGCAGTGGAATCAGGAAGTACTAAGGCAACTTTTCCGCACTATTAGAAATCCCGAATCGAAAAAAGTCCGGAATCGACCCACCCTAATATATAGGGGGTAGCGTGGAAATATATAAGGATGTTTATCATCTGTGAAACAAAAAATGTTAGAAACCATAACTTTTGCAATCATTTTATTCAAAGACTTCTGTTAGGAAGCGCTTACAAATATTTATAATTCAACTTTTTAAGCTGACTAGTTTTTGCGTGTGTTTTACCAATATGCGATGCTTGTTCTCTGCTAAATGCTCTTGTCTTGCTCTTTCCACCAGCTTCGAAAAGAGTCTTTGTAAGCCTGGTGTGGCTCAACGCCGTGGCATAACAAAAAGTCATCACACTTTAATTGAAAAAGCTGACACGTTCTGGCAATAGCTGTTTACTTGGATGCGCCTTAAGGTATGAAAAAGGTGTAAATACTTTCTGGAGTAGATTTTCTCGCGTATTTAAACTTTGCAAAAAATTCGCATCGCCTATCAATTTTACACACATTTTCTGCCATTTTTATACTCCCTCTGCAATGCTGCTTTAAAATGATAAGCTTTGTGATACAATTGTTTATGTAGCTGGTTCTTATTCTGAAATATGGCTGAGTTTTCAGATCATCCCATATATTCCCTTCACACTTATCCTTTACGCAGCGTCAAGCCACAAGCTATGTTTCCTATATTGGTGTTTGTTGCTATAACATTGTATTGTTGGTACCAATTAATTTGTCAAAAGCTAATTATAAAGTTAAAGGAATAAAAATGGGATAAGTTCGGCTGTAATCGGTTATTTCATGCTCTTCTTTCTTGTCGGAATAAAAGCCAGGGAAATACCTTCAGGTGCATAAGGTTTGTTAATTACTTGTGATATGGGACAAGTTTTCACCCAATATAATCCATTTTAGGTGCAAGAATGCATACCTAGGAAAAAAGCACGCCCACTAAATTTAATTATGATAACTTCCATATTGACCGATATATGGGTTTTCAGGTTAAACGGAAGTTCGAAAAGCTTTCTATTACGTATCCCCCATATACGAATAAATTAATGACGAATTAACGAATGAAGAGAATTATTGATCAACGCATTTTGGCATACATTTCGGAAAATAATTATCTCTTAATTCCTGTAATAAATCTCACAGATTTACCGGTATTTTCAACAAAAGGCGGACTTAGTTCATATAAACAATATATTTATATATATGCAAATGGTTAGAACGATGAGACGAGTTGAAATCTGAGTGACTATCTCTTTATCCGTCCGTTGTTTTGTGCAAGGTATAATTTGGCTAAAACTTAAAATATCTTGATAAAAATTGGTAAACCTTTTCCTTGGCAAAAAGTTGACAACGTGTTCGTAACAAGTTCAAAATATCTGGACATTCCTAGATTACAGTCTGAAAAAAAAGCAAAATCGGACCTAACCTCGCCTATTTCCCATTTTACACAATTAAAAATTCCATCTGATTCTTTCACTTTCCAGTATGCAAATACATGTATTGGGATAAAACTTTAAGCGAATAGTTCCCCTCGTCTGCCATCTTATGAACAGAATTTGTGTAAATCGGGACGAAGCTATTCAACCTCTCTGCTATCAAATATTTGGATCAAAGTTACATTTGCGAACTTTTTATTGAAAATATCGGTCAATCTGTGATTCTCTGTTTGTCGGTTGAATAGGTTCGGTTGTTCTCTTTTCGTGCTAAACAAAAACCAGCTTTGAAATTGATGATCTCCCTTATTGTGGATTGGGCAGAGCACACTTAAATTCCAATCGTCGGGTATGCTTCCGTTCGACTATAAAATCTGTTGTTGTGATATGTTTTTGGATTTTAAAACCTTAACTCTACTTTTACTGGTGACGGCTATCGCCCACTGAGAAGTTCCAAATCTGTTCAATTCGAAGGCGGAAAAGCATTGACTCTTAACCTTGCAATTTATATAATCTATGGTTATCGAATATACCTTTTTAATAACGTTATACCACTAAAATCATCATACAATTCCAATGGTCTTTCAATCAACATTTTAGATACTCCTTCAATTACTTAATTTTTAATTGTCTTTCCCACTCAACATTGCTTCAAAATCAGTTTTGGCAGCCAAAAGGAATGTGCTCGAAAAGTGAAAAGCTGTAGAAAACTAAACTCAATCCGACAGCACCATCGACAGGCGTTTCAAGCCGCTGTCAACTATTAACTTAGTGTGAATTTTTAAACAAGCAAAAAGGCAAATGTGTTACGATGTAAGCCGCGAAATTTGCTTTTCTACTTTTCAAGCATTTTTTGCAATGACTCGAAATGCACTAGTGTGAAAAAACACGATCCGGCTATTGTAGTTTATAACTTTAATTGGATTAAATTTAGCGCCAACTTAGTAGATGTATGCTAAATGCGTTCGCACATTTTGTTGTAGTACTATATATGCGTCGACTTGTACTTTGGTTCACAAAGTGCCGTAATTATGCTCTAACTTAAGTTATATCGGGTGATTTTTTTGAGGTTAGGATTTTCATGCATTAGTATTTGACAGATCACGTGGGATTTCAGACATGGTGTCAAAGAGAAAGATGCTCAGTATGCTTTGACATTTCATCATGAATAGACTTACTAACGAGAAACGCTTGCAAATCATTGAATTTTATTACCAAAATCAGTGTTCGGTTCGAAATGTGTTTTCCGCTTTTTTATCGACAAATTTTGTTCAGCGATGAGGCTCATTTCTGGTTGAATGGCTACGTAAATAAGCAAAATTGCCGCATTTGGGGTGAAGAGCAACCAGCAGCCGTTCAAGAACTGCCCATGCATCCCGAAAAATGCACTGTTTGGTGTGGTTTGTACGCTGGTGGAATCATTGGACCGTATTTTTTCAAAGATGCTGTTGGCCGCAACGTTACGGTGAATGGCGATCGCTATCGTTCGATGCTAACAAACTTTTTGTTGCCAAAAATGGAAGAACTGAACTTGGTTGACATGTGGTTTCAACAAGATGGCGCTACATGCCACACAGCTCGCGATTCTATGGCCATTTTGAGGGAAAACTTCGGAGAACAATTCATCTCAAGAAATGGACCCGTAAGTTGGCCAAAGATCATGCGATTTAACGCCTTTAGACTATTTTTTGTGGGGCTACGTCAAGTCTAAAGTCTACAGAAATAAGCCAGCAACTATTTCAGCTTTGGAAGACAACATTTCCGAAGAAATTCGGACTATTCCGGCCGAAATGCTCGAAAAAGTTGCCCAAAATTGGACTTTCCGAATGGACCACCTAAGACGCAGCCGCGGTCAACATTTAAATGAAATTATCTTCAAAAAGTAAATGTCATGAACCAATCTAACGTTTCAAATAAAGAACCGATGAGATTTTGCAAATTTTATGCGTTTTTTTTTTTAAAAAAAGTTATCAAGCTCTTAAAAAATCACCCGATATAATCGCAGATACCGCAGTAACAAGAGGCACCTGTAGGCAGAAAATATGAAAAAGTGGGAGTGGCATATAAAAATATTATCATATATCAATATAACATAAGCAATTTTGCTATTCGACAATATGAAATAGTTTTTTTTTCATATAAAATTATAATTGCAATGTTTTCTGACTAACTGAATATATGGACAAAGTTGTTTATAGATTCTGTATTATATACATAGTATTTGAAAGCTCATACGATATGAAAAGTCTTTAACTATTATTTTTCAAAGCAGAGAAAAATATAATTTCTTTATTTATATTTTTTTTAAGAATGGTAAAACATTAGTTTTTCTACGAATACAATAATCCTTATAGTGGCAAAACTACAAAACACTCAACTTTATATAGCTGATCATTCGGTATGAAATTGCGTTTTCCTCCATGCTTATTATAAATTTTAAGAATTAAGTTGAGAGAATTATATAGCACTAGCAAGTCCGGAAGATTTAGTAGGTTATCTTATGGTGGTTACTTTTTAGCCTTTTGCAATAAAAGCGGAGGTTCGCTGGTGTCGAAGCTCCAGAATACGTTTTTAAAAACGCTGCTATTGGACATTCGTGTATTAATTAAAAGCACATTTTCGATTTCTAAAACTTTAATTAAGTGTTTTCTTTTACCACATGCGTACTGAATAGTGTTCTCTCCCTGGTCTCATGGTCAAAATCTTTTTTATTAGTTTTGGAATACATTTGCCTTCAAGGCACATCAAATAAAAAAAATATTTAAATACAAATAGAATTTGCTTCACAGTTTCCAAGGGGTTAATAAATCTTAGTATTGTTTTTGGATTTTTATAACGACCGTGAGTTTCAGTTTGTGGCTAGCAGTCTTCTTTAAACTAAGGCATACGACTTGTTATTAAAATTTCCCTTATTGAATCCTATTTTACATTATAATTCAAATAACAAATATAGCTTCAACAAACAAATCCAACGAACTTAGAAAGGAAGTTAAGAACAGGAACTTTATCGCCATCCGCTATGTGTTTTAATTGTTGCCTTTGCAATGGTTTTAAGGTAATACGAAGTATTGTGACAAGAATGCGAAGCAATGTGAGGCATGAAGTTACAAATGATTAATCATGTTTGTAAGGGCATTAACATCCATTTTTCTCGAAATTGAAAACTAAGGCAATGCTTTAAGCAAAGACTTTACTATAGGTAGCTTTGTTAGAAGAATTCGTGACAAATACAATTATCTCCGAATAGAGAATCTCGTCTACGTAAAGGTTATTCTCGACATTTGGCCAATACATTTACAGGTGAAGTATACAACAATGCTAACGGCCAGCTTATGATTAGGCCTGATATCATAAACCACCTTGCTTATAAGATCGAGAGAAACCAAACACAACGTTTTCATTTCCTTGCCGAAAAAATTGACCTATGGTTCCGCGGTTGACACATTCAATGGCGAAATCCACAGTTTAACCGGAGGATTAAGAGGTGAAATAGTAACAGAAGCATGCTTCTTTTTCTTCTTTACTGGCATAGACACCAGAGACAGAAACATGCTACTTATGTAATAATCCATACACAGAAAGTAGCTTAAAACTAAGTGCCTACAGTTCAGTCTTTCAAACTGAATTTTCTGGCATAACTAGGTTGCCAAGTGGGCTTCTTAAAAAGCATACAACAAATTTACATTGTGGCAGTGCTGATGGTGAACAGACCATACATGTAAAAAGCTCTAAAAATAGGAGTAAAAGCAGAACTTGGTATTACTGTAGGATTCATCCTTTAAGCACTCAACACTAAGAAAAGGGAAAAGGAGATTCAATGGATTGCAGAGTATGCGGGGAGAGTGATGCGATGTTGGAACATTATTGATGCGATGGTCCAGCCTTCAGATGAATGACACGAGACATCTACAACGGCTCCCAATGCTACAACTTGAGAGACATTGGGGAGCTGTCGGGGGAAAAGCCTGGTTTTTACCAAATCCACTGAGTTGCTGGATGAATCTTCATTTGGTTACCATCCGGGCGCCCAATGAGTCTAATGACTACAGGAGTAGTCATGGTACAGGAGTGACCGCGGTGCTTGTGCGCCTTTTCTTTTAACTAGCCAAACACAATTTGTTTCACTATTATTTTCCGATTTCGAGCAAGGTATGAAGACATCTCATTTGCAACTTTTTTTTAGTTTCGTGTATTTACGTTTTATTAAATCGTGGCAAATGTGTCAATGCCAGCGTGTGACATTTTTAATTACCGGCAAAGTGGCAGCTGTTAAAATTCGTTTCTACAACGCGATAACGGCACGAATGAATGAGCGTTTCCTTGCACTTCCTGTGTGAACCTGAGCATTCGTTCGTAGAAATAAAAAAACAGTGGTTAAATTATACTTGAAGCAGATACAAAAGGCATTGTTAGAGAAAACTTTATCAATAAGATATCTATAATTTCTCATATACGCCTTCTCTGTTAATATTAATTTAATTTCCCTCCATGACATACCTATAGGGCTTAATGCTCCACCTCTCGTGCGTTTTGTTATACAAGGAGCGTTTCAAAGTAAACAGGATAGAACACTTTTTGAATCTAGCGCCGCCTGGTGGCGCCATCTATATGTTGCTGGCTATATGTCAATTCATGGATTGTAAGTGAAGATATTGCATTTTAAGTGTCAGTATGTTTGTGTTATCGGTGCGAAAATGAGTTTCGAACAAAGAGCCAACATTAAATTTTGTTTCAAATTCAAAATTGGTTTTTTGGTAAACTTTTACCGAAACGTTTCAGTTGATGAAACAAAGTTATGGCTATGATTGCCTCTCCCGTAGAAGAGTGCACGAGTGGTTTCGACGTTTCCAAAGTGGTCGTGAGGACATAAATGACGATCAACATGTGGGCCAATCAAAATCCGGAAACTCCATCGAAACTGTGCGTGAATTCATCAAAAATCAGCACAAATTATCATTGCAAAATTCATGGAAATGGAATTGACTGATGACCAAAAATTGCTCTGAATCCATCTGGTTGATCGACGGTTGTGACCAATTATTCGACCAAAAATCACATTTTAACCATTAACCACTCCCCGTATTCACCTGATATGGCACCGTGCGACTTCTTCCTTTTCGGAAAAATGCATTTGCTCATGAAAGGAAAGCGTTATGCAGACGCAGAGGCCATTCAAAAGACTTGCACCGGCATACTGGTGGCCATACCGGCCAACGAGCTAAAACACTCGTTCGACATGCTTTTGGACCACGGAAAAAGCAGAAGAAGACTATTTTTGCCAAAAAAAAGACAATTTTTC
>NC_065920.1:56181084-56308383 GCF_024586455.1 Bactrocera neohumeralis | reverse complement strand
ATACAATAATCCTTATAGTGGCAAAACTACAAAACACTCAACTTAATATAGTTGGTCTTTCGGTATGAAATTGCATTTTCCTCCATGTTTATTATAATAAGTTGAGAGAATTATATAGCACTAACAAGTTTGGAAAATTTAGTAAGTTTTCTTATGTTGATTACTTTTTAGCCTTTTGCAATAAAAAACCAGACTTTTTCCTGTTCGCTAGTGTCGAAGCTCCAGAATAAGTTTTTAAAAACGCTGCTAGTGGACATTCGTGTGTTAATTAAAAGCATATTTTCGATTTCTAAAACTTTAATTAAGTGTTTTTCTTTTACTAGATACGTACTGAATATTGTTCTTTCCATAGTCTCATGGTCAAAATCTCTTTTATTAGTTTTGGAATACATTTGCCTTCAAGGGACATCAAATAAAAAAATATTTAAATACAAATAGAATTTGCTTAAAAGTTTCCAAGGGGTTAATAAATGTTAGTATTGTTTTTGGGTTTTTGTAACGACCGTGAGTTTCAGTTTGTGGCTAGCAGTCTTCTTCAAACTAAGACATACGACTTGTCATTAAAATTTCCCTTATCTATCTATTCTATTTCACATTATAATTCACTTAAAATTTCAGAAATATAATTTCAACAAACAAATCCAACGAACTTAGAAAGGAAGTTAAGAACAGGAAATTTATCGCCATCCGCTATGTGTTTTAATTGTTGTCTTTGCAATGGTTTTAAGGCAACACGAAGTATTGTGACAGGAATGCGAAGCAATGTGAAGCATGAAGTTACAAATGATTAATCATGTTTTAAAATTAAGGCAATGCTTTTAGCAAAAACTTTGGAATGTGGTTTTACTATAGGTAGCTTTGTTAGAAGAATTCGTGACAAATACAATTAACTCCGAATAGAGAATCTCGTCTACGTAAAGGTTATTATCGACATTTGGCCAATACATTTACAGGTGAAGTATACAACAATGCTAACGGCCAGCCAGCTTATGATTAGGCCTGACATCGTAAACCACCTTGCTTATAAGATGGAGAGAAACCAAACACAACGTTTTCATTTCCTTGCAGAAAAAAATGAACCAATGGTTCCGCGGTTGACACATTCTATGGCGAAATCCACAGTTTGACCGGAGGATTAAGAGGTGAAATAGTAACAGAAGCATGCTTCTTCATCTTCTTTATTGGCATAGACACCAGAGCCAGAAGCATGCTACTTGTGTAATAGTCCCTACACAGAAAATAGCTTGAAACTAAGTGCCTACAGTTCAGTCTTTCAGACTGAATTTTCTGGCATAACTAGGTTGCCAAGTGGGCTTCTTACAAAGCATACAACAAATTTACATTGTGGCAGTGCTGATGGTGAACAGACCATACATGTAAAAAGCTCTAAAAATAGGAGTAAAAGCAGAACTTGGTATTACTATAGGATTTATCTTTTAAGCACTCAGCACTCAGAAAAGGGAAAAGGGAAAAGGTAGATTCATTGGATTGCAGAGTATGCGGGGAGGGTGATGCGATGTTGGAACATTATTGATGCGATGGTCCAGCCTTCAGATGAATGACACGAGACATATACAACGGCTCCCAATGCTACAACTTAGGAGACATTGGGGAGCTGTCGGGGAAAAGCCTGGTTTTTATCAAATCCACTGGGTTGCTGGATAAATCTTCATTTGGATACCAGCCAGGAGCCCAATGAGTCTAATGACGGCACAAGTGTGACCGCGGTGCTTTTGCGCCTTTTTTTTAACAAACCAAACACAATTTGTCAGTAGAAAAAAATAAAGTGTTGCTAGGAATCTATGCATTCACAAACATTTTCTGATTTCGGGCAAGGTATGAAGAGTTCTCATTTGCAACTTTTTTTATACTCTCCCAACAAAGTTGCTAAGGAGAGTATTATATTTTTGTTCACATAACGGTTGTTTGTAAGTCCTAAAACTAAAAGAGTCAGATATAGGGTTATATATACCAAAGTGATCAGGGTGACGAGTAGAGTCGAAATCCGGATGTCTGTCTGTCCGTCCGTCCGTTTGTCCGTCCGTCCGTGCAAACCTGTAACTTGATTAAAAATTGAGATATCTTGATGAAACTTGGTACACGTATTTCTTGGCTCCATAAGAAGGTTAAGTTCGAAGATGGGCAAAATCGGCACACTGCCACGCCCACAAAATGGCGGAAACCTAAAACCTATAAAGTGTCATAACTAAGCCATAAATAAAGATATTAAAGTAAAATTTGGCACAAAGGATCGCATTAGGGAGTGGCATATTTGGACGTATTTTTTTTGGAAAAGTGGGCGTGGCCCCGCCCTCTACTAAGTTTTTTGTACGTATCTCGGAAACTACTATAGCTATGTCAACCAAACTCTACAGAGTCGTTTTCTTCAGGCATTTCCATATACAGTTCAAAAATGGAAGAAATCGGATAATAACCACGCCCACCTCCCATACAAAGGTTATGTTGAAAATCACTAAAAGTGCGTTAACGGACTAAACAAAACCTCAGAAACACTAAATTTTACGGAAGAAGTGGCAGAAGGAAGCCGCACCCAGGCTTTTTTTTAAATTTAAAATGGGCATGGCCCCGCCCACTTATGGACCAAAAACCATATCTCAGGAACTACTCCACTGATTTCAATGAAATTCGGTAAATAATATTTTCCTAACACCCTGATGACATGCTACGAAATATGGGTGAAATCGGTTCACAACCATTCTTCCAATATAACGCTATTTTTGAATTCAATCTGATGCCTTTTTCTGTATAATACAAGTATATACATTAGGAACCAATGATGATAGCGGAATAAAACTTTACACAAATACGGTATTTGAAAAATATGTAAATGACGAGTAATGAAATCTCGATTATCACTTTATCATGCGAGAGTATAAAATGTTCGGTGGCGCCCTTCCTTACTTGTTTAGTTTCGCGTAGTTACGTTCTATAAATCCTTCTCCTTTTTCACATTTATAAGAAGCTATCTAATAACTCCAAAGTACACACAACTAAACAAGACAATTTTTAATGTTACCAGAAGTGAGTAGGGTGGCAAATGTGTCCATGCCAGCGTGCGACATTTTTAATTACCTGCAAAGTGGCAGCTGTTAAAATTCGTTTCTACAACGCGATAACGGCACGAATGAATGAGCGTTTCCTTGCACTTCCGGTGTGAACCTGAGCATTCGTTCGTAGAAATAAAAAAAACAGTGGTTAAATTATACTTGAAGCAGAAACACAAGGTGAATTGTTAGAGAAAACTTTATTAAGACATCTATAATTTTTTCATATATGTACGTCTTCTCTGTTAATACTAATTTCATTTCCATCTATGACATACCTATAGAGCTTAATGCTCCACCTCTCGTGCGTTTTGTTATACAAGGAGCGTTCCAAAGTAAACAGGACAAAACACTTTTTGAATCTAGTGCCTCCTGGTGGCTCCACCTATATGTTGACTGGCTATGATTTTATCGTGAGGTGACGAGGTTTCGTGAGGACATAAATGACGATCAAGTGTCATTTGGGCCAATCAAAATCGGTGATTCTATCGAAACTGTGCGTGAATTCATCAAAAATCAGCCAAAATCATCATTATTGAAATTCATGGAAATGGAATTGAACATCTCCAAAACATCGATTTATCGCATTTTGACCGAACATTTGGGCTTACGAAAGGTGTGTGCACGGTTTATTCCGCACAAATTGACTGACGACCAAAAATTGCTCAGAATCCAACATCCGAAGGACGATTATTTCACCAAAAATCACATTTCAACCTTCAACCTTTCCCCGTATTCAACTGATATGGAACCGTGCGACTTCCTCTTTTTCGGAGAAATGCATTTGCTCATGAAAGGAAAGCGTTATGCTGACGTAGAGGCCATTCAAAATACTTGCACCGGCATACTGGCGGCCATACCGGCCAATGAGCTGAAAAACTCGTTCGTCATGCTTTTGGACCGCGCAAAAAGCTGTATTGATGCAGAAGGAGACTATTTTGAATAAAATAAATTGTTTTTGCCAAAAAAAAAAACAGTTTTCTGTTTTGTTTTAAGTCCTTTTATCATTACCATCTAATTTGTTAAATTGATAGTTGTTTAAATATGGGAAAGAGAATTGAATATAGAAATAAGAGCTTGTGTATACTCGTATATACCATAGAACGCAACGGTATTTTAGTTTTAGGTCTACATAAAGGGTCCATCAACGGAAAGTGTCCGAAACGATGTAGTAAATGAAATATAGAAGTTATTCCAGCTCAAGCAACATACAATGGCTGCCTTTCTGGGCATAAAAGGAGGTTTCAATAACTTAGAGATGAGGACCATCATTAAGTCTCTGTTATACGACATGCTGTGCTGGTGGAGTCAATCGAAGCTTATGAACAGAATTATTGTAGCATCACACGGCGCAACGACACGAACAAGTTATGTATTGAGAGGGGCTCTTCATGGAGCTATCCTATCCTCGCTTCTATGGGTAGTGGCACTGAATGGTATATATATACTAAAAGGAGTAGCATTAATGGCGTCGGGTCTGTTTACCTTCAGTGAGATTATGGAAATAGCCTTAGGGAGGTTATATCTGTGGGCCACGAAAAAAGGACTAGAGGCTAGACTTGATAGGACGGATCTAATGATATATACGAATAAAACCAAAATATCTCAACTTCATTCAGTGGTACTACAAAAGTGAACTGGACAATGAATATTGAGAAACGTATTAGGACAGCTTACATGGATAGAGAATATTCAGCAGAAATTGTTACCTAAAACCGAATATATATGTATAAATGTGGATGTATTCGACCGTCATTAGCAGCACGAAATCAATGTAAACAAATTGAAATACATCCTCGAAAATTATCGTAAAACCCACTGGCAAGACAACTCAACTTGTCAATAACGCGCAGACGAGTTGGTTAAGGCAGGAGTTTCTCTTGATGATTCTGAGGCAGATATATTAACGTTTCCCTGCAGAATAATCAGTAGGGAGCTCACTACATAATTAGAAGGTCAAAATAAATGAAAATCTACAACCAAATTCAGGATAGCGAAACAAATATGGCCAAATTATGACAAGACAAAAACAAAGAACTTATTTCATAGCTCTATAATACCTATAAGAGGTATGTAAGTTAAAAAACGTTTAGTTATTTTTACTAATAAAATGTTTTCTAGGAGCTATGCTGCTTTATTGAATTCCACTTAAGAAGTAAAATTTACAATTAATTATACTTAACTCTAGACCTATGTTTGCCGCTGCAACGGGTACGGAGTTTGCTGACACTGCGCTTCCCACAGGTTGCCACTACACGTGTCGCACTCTCAGCGATTTAGTGGTGTCATATTATATTACTTCGTATCATATGATATTAATGTATCATATGATACTTTTTGAATGTATGGGGTGCTAACTTGTACAGACTTATAAAAAAATTAGAATGCCTTACAATAACACCTTAGGTAATTGTAAACTTAAAGGAGTCAAGAAAAAATCACATCGAAGTCTTAGAATCCATAAGATACCAAATCTTTAACGTCATTCTAAACAAATCTTAACAGAGGTAAGTAGTTTCATTGAGGGCATCAAATAGTTTGAACAGAACAATGGAACGTTATATCAAGATATAAAGTCTTACGATAATGTGTCAAGATGGCTCATCCCGCGCTAATTGAGATCAAAGGGCATCACTCTTACCTATTTATCTACCTAAGTTCTAAGTGTATATGTATGTTATATATTAGCAAATATTTTTCAAATATACTGCTGTACTGCTTAGAATGATTTTTGTTTACCATCAATAAACGCATAAATTATCTGCCTTGTAAGTCAATTCAATATATTCGTATATTTCGTTTTCACAATAAATGTAACTAAGGTCTAATACTTAGCTATATATCATTTATAAATGTCGACATATTAATGAGATATAATATTTATAAATATGCGAAAAATATACATCATTATGTCTTCTGTATGTTTGTATGAATGCTCATTAAAATTTTATACTTGACTTCACTTGTCTTCAATATGCGTCAGTGATTTTTTTGTAAAGAACAATTTGGGGATCAAACTGATTATGTGTTAGACATGGTGCTTATTAAGGTGTTTGTTGTTTTCCAAAATAATTTTTTTTTTAACTCTCCTAAAGTTGCAGTTTTGTCCTCAGAAACACTGCTCCAATTTTAATCGTATACAAATCATTTTACTTTCCCATATATTTTATTTGGGATTTTTGATATTTTGCAATAAAGTTTTTATGTCCGAAGTAAATAAATCGTGAACTTTGAAATAGTAATAATTCATTATGGAATTTTATGCTCTACAGAAAAGAGTCAAGGATTTTTTTTCATGAAACCACTTCTTTAAATGTTATGCGCGGTTAAAATTATGCATCAAATATACTCTTTTCACATAGTACACCAAGTCCTATGAGCAACTAATACTCTATAAATCACTTGTATGGCTGCTCCGTTCATTAGATGATTATTTTGACTGCATATAACTTTTGAAGCAATATTTTAATGATAACAAATGTCAAAAAATTTTTTAGAAGAAAAAAATGTCTATAAGAATATCCCTTTCGAAAGTTGTAGATTTAGTTGCTTACTGCAAAATAATTAAAAATTCCATGTTTTTATATGTGAAAAGAAATATATTATAAATAGGAAAGGAAGAATTATTTATGTTTAGTACTTTTTAGAGTGCAAACTGAAATTCTGCAATAAAATAAATAATAATATAAAAAATAAATAAATATATAAAATAACGGACACCTTAACATATTTGTATATATGAGACATATATTCCTAACCAACAGATGTTGCTTTACGTTCAATGTATTTGTGTTATTATAACTGCCATTGTTGGCTACAATGCGGCTGACGCCTCAAGTGTTTGTCATTTTACGGATGCCAAATTCCGTTGCCAGTGACAACTTTCTATTTATTTTAAATTGTTACTTATTATTCCATTTATTATTGAAAACAAAAATCGGTGACGGCCAAGAGCAACGATGTTTCACTCACCATAATTGAGTTTTTTTAAATTGATGCTTTCGAATTCAATCAAACGACTTTCGCTATATTTACATGTATTTTTTCAATTATGACTCACACTCACCCACCTAATTTCTACTTCCATCAACATTTTCTATAACACAGAGATCATATTTCTTACTACTGTTATTGGCCTCTCTATTGTTTGACTTAATTGTTTCCTAAAAGCTATTAAATATGTTCTATAATTTTAGCCAGGTTTAACCTTTATGTGTGTTGTGTGCTCTTTCTGTGTATTTGTCGGTATGTTCTCAGTTGTTGCGTATTAGTACAAGCATCAAATCAATATTGTTCAAGTTTCATATGCATACTTTCAATCTGTACGATTTCCTGTAACCACAAAATCAATAAGCGATATGGTCAATTCGCAGTAGATTGCAATATCAATTGTATTTAAAATTTGCTGTCATTCGATTCTAATATGAATTATCAAGCGCATGTGTGCCAATAGTTGAAGGGTATGTAACGAGCACCCAAGAATAGATCTAGGATTTATTCAAGGCCGACTACATTAAAGTAAAATTAAGCAAGGTAAACACGTATGCGTATTTAAGCAAATAGAAAGATGCAACTAATTTCCGAACGATAACCGGCAAATCTAAATCTGAGGTCTTTTTTGATGTGATATGTCATTGTCAAGTATTGTGATGAGACGAGAGATATATGTATTATGTTGAAATGTTTTGAGATGAGTTATCAAATAATATTAAGTCATGTAATCTATCATTGCATCATCACATGCGTATGACGTCATATAATATATAGTCGTTTGTGCGGTAAAAATGAAAAGTTTATGTGAAAAAGCTGCAGTCTGCTGATATAATGCCTACATGAAAGTAGATGTCATGTCATTCACGTGATTCGAATAAATATTTTTCAGAATTATTCCAAATTTTTATTTTGAGTTGTCAGAATGTTTGATATTTGAACGGCTATGGTGGCACGAATAAATTTACCAAATTGTTGTATTTATTTATGTGAAACATTTATACAGATTCCCTTATATCACAGTATCTCGGAACACTAAAAGGTGAATGAAAATAGCTTTAATTGAAGAATATTGCTATTGAAAATGCAAAGAAAATTGTTAAATCTTATCGCTGAAACTGCAAAGAAGAGACTTAAAAAACGAATAGCAATGAAAAAAGTCGAAATTGCTTCTGCTTTCTCTTCGCTTTTAAGGACTTAGCACCTATATGAATACTTGCACATAGACATATCTGCATAAAAGTAAACCATATTAGCCACAAAATCAAATCAAACCACAGAAACTACCACACTGCTACCTGAAGTTGCATGAAACTCTTTGTTTATATTACAGCAATGCGAAGAAGATGCCTTGCCGCTTTGTGGTAGCTAACCAATTCTTGCTATTCTACCTTAAGCATTTAGTTTCTCTATCTTTCAGTTTTTTCGTACTCCACACTTTTACAACTGCAATTTTATCTAGCTAGTTGCATTCTTATTTGATCAAGAAAATGCTAAACACTATATACATATACATATATACATATTTAGTAGCTACTGCGAATGTGCATGTTATATATAATGTGAAGATGGGTAAGTATTGAAAAATTTCCCTTTTAGTTGCAGCTTAAGAGCACCGCTTTGCTAGTTAAGGCTGCAGATGTGGAAAAAAGTCTGGAAAAGGGAATTGCTAAAAATAGCATCGCAATCACAATACATTGAACTGGAGTTAGTCGTTGAAACGCACATGCCATGCAAACCTTGTTTACTGCCACAAAAGTCAAATGCGGAAATAGTTTTGCAATAACAATAAAATTTACATAAAAATCACGGTGACTTAGCCTGAGCAGAACGCAAACGTAAAATGTGAGTGTGTTCTTTGCACAGTAATCAAGGAGTTTGATCTTCACTGAAACAGTAGATTGAAAGTGCGCGAAGACTTTTGTGTGACTTCAGAGTTATGGCAGAAGATAAAAGCGGTAAAGATTGATCAATTGTATATTTCTTTCTCACTGCGCTTTTCTTCTACGCTGCTCTTCTGCGCATCTTAAATTTGGCAAGATGAAATCTATGTTCCCCTCTTCTACTGATTTACATGTTTTGAGTACATAGTACCTCAACTGGTTTTTAAATTAAATTATTGCACGCTTTAACTTGAGTCTTTTAGCTGAGGAAGCAGAGGATGAAGTATAAAAAGACATCAAACAAAAACAAAAAGAGAGGCGAAATTATAAGCTTATTATCACGCCCATTTACATTTCCCTTGTCTGGAAAAGTATCTTTGAGAAGAATGTCTCCCATTTTTTCGTTGCTGTGCGAAAATGGGTTAAATCAGGATATAGCTACGCCTACTTTCCACAGTTTTAAATTTCATGTGATTCTTTGCTTTCGAGTGAACAAATCAAGAAGCAATTAATATAAAAATATAAAAGAATAAATATTTCCACGAGTTATACGTTTAGAGTGTTTCCCAAATGCCACTTTATGACCAAGAATTGTCCAATTTCAACAAAAACTGTTCAAACCTTTAGGTATTACATATTTGTACCTTAGTACCTACAGTTGACTTTTTTCCCGCAAATATGGGTCAATGAGTGAGATATATTATATAATTGAAATTCAGAGAGATTCCTTTCTTGATAGTAATATGCCCCCCTGTCTAAAATGCAGTCAGTACTTTCCTGATCAGTTCATAGTACAACAGATTTACTTACATATAAACAAAGTGAAATTTCATACTAGCAGTATATGAACTTGGAAGACTACACACATATGTTATAATAATATTTTATATTTGTCACCATTTGCACTCACGTAGCATATAAAACGCCCATATGGGTTAAGTGACGTGTCGGGCCTTGTAAAGTATGCAATAAAATTTCAATTTTCTACAACAAAGTAGATATAAAGCAAGTGTGAGAGCTCCATAGTGTGCCAAAGCATTAAGATTCCGTTTTCTGTTTGAAAAGGCAACAAGTCATTAAAGCATTCGATTTCTTCGCTAAAAGCAAACAAAAAAATCACATTAAAAAATTGTAGTTAACTTTTCGGTATAATCCAATGTGCGTATGTGTGTTTGCAGCTTTCAGTAAGAGCTATGAATGCAAATAATATTTATATCCGAGCAATTGTCCTTAATCGGTGTTACTAATGCACTTCCCAAAGTGACATTTTTATTTGGCGCAAGTACATTATACAAATGCAGCAATATATTTTCTGTTATGTTTATGACCGTGTTTTCCCTGCTTGCCATAAAAGTTCTACGTGATGGCGTTTTCCACACAAGGCCGTCAAAAATTTATTATTATAGCATGCTATATTAAAAATTAGATTACGCGAAAACTACTTTTTATTGAAGTGGTGATTATAGAGTCTCCTTTGTACGCCAAACAATATTACATTTATATTTAAAGTGTACTCCATTTCGAGTTCCTTACTTTTTTAAAGGAAAAACACATAAACATTAATTTAATGAGATGCGTTTTTTCACTGGCGGACACGATTTCTCATGTTTGGATCATCTGTAACACAAAAACCAATTTATTCTTAAAAAGTGCGTGAATGGTTATCGTCCCTACTAGAATCATGAAAAAATGTTGATAAATAAAAAAGCAATAAACGTTTTTTTTTTAATTTTTTCCATGTTTTCTTACATAAACTTTGTCATAACATTGTCAATAAATTATAAAAAATTATAAATCTAGTAGGGACGATAGATTTTGTGAACAAAACATTTTGTGAACTAAAAAAATTAAGCAAATCGGTCAAGTAGTTCGACCGGAATCATGTCCGCCAGTTTAAAAAATGTGTATTGAGAAAAACGCGTTTAAAGTTTGAGGTACTGAAAAAGCATACAAAGATGGACATTATTTTTGGGCCTTTTTCGAAACCTTCCAATAGTAAAGATGATTTCTAAATTAATTCTAAGGGCAAAAGGAAACAGAAAATGCAAAAAAAAAAAACAAAAAAAAATGAAAAAAGAATACCCTGCTGACCCGTTAAGACTTTACATATCCACACAGGAGAAGTCTAATGGCGCAATAACGGTCGCCATTGACGGTAACGTTCTCACCGGCATTATTTTTGAAGAAATATGGACCTATGATTCCACCGACCCACAAACCACTACAAAACCTTTTTTTGTGGATAAAACAGCAGTTGTTGAATCTTCAAGTTTGCCCTTCGTTTGAAATGTGGCAATTTTTCAATTCAATTACAAGCCAATTGAGACAGAAATGGGCCCCATCTCTGAACAAAATTTCAGGAGCCCATAGAGCGAAGCGATGCCGCTTTTAAAGGTATATCGTCTGAGTTCTTGCACAAGCTTTTAAATTTAAAATCTCGATGTAAAATGCGCCAAGTCATTTCATAAGTCAGTCCAAGTTGCTGCGAACGGCTCAGAGTCGACTCTCCACGGTCTTCCTGAACACTCTCAGCTCCGATTGCTATATTTTCTTCACTGCGTGCTGTATAGTCGAAGATTATCCAATAACGAATGCTGGGTCTCAAGATAGGTGATGGTGTTGCGAATGGTACACTCAGTAGCTATAAAAATCTAAAAGGAAAAATTCCTTGTTTTTCGAATTAAAAAGTGGTAGCCATTTTAACAATATCCATGCGAATGTAAAAATAACAGATTTTGTTCCAAAGTAATACGTTGCTCTAACTAACTTTATACAAATTAAGTACACAATTGCCAATTGTAATATGATTATTCTACGCATGTACTCGACGATCAGTTCTAGCTTGGAAGTTAACCAGTGCTGCCAAACCTACAAACCAGATGGCTATACTACCATCAGCTGGACCAATAAGAAATGTCTAGCGTCGGCCTAAACGAAATTGTGCTCAGTTGTATTGCGCTATTAGTGTTGATTTTCTTCATTTATTATTTTCATCTATTCAATGCTTTGCATATGCTGAAATCTATCCAAATCTTACTACTTGAAAAATTTTTAATCAATCAAAAAAGTGAAAAAATTGTTTTTAGAAAAGTTTTTATTTCATGAAAAAATGTTTTTAACTTTTCCGTGTAACCATATTTAGATATATATTTATATATGTGTGTAAATGTTTTTTTTTGTTTTTTTGGTTTTAAATTGCTAAGAAGGTTTGAAGTGGTGGTTATTAGCTGCTAATTTCTGAAATGTTGAACTTTTCTATTTTTATTATATCCTGTATTCTTATAATATTAGTATATCAATAATAAAGAAACTGTATTGGAGAAATATTAATTACCTACGACACTCCTGAAATTAACCGAAATGCATGCCTCTGGGCTATAATACTCCTTAAGATGCTTAGGAATATTCTAGTCTAGTGGTAGCCCCTAGCTTGTGGTCAGTAGAAGGTAAACTATATTGATCCGCTCTGACATTTGCAAAGACTATAGCGCTGCCTTGGGTAATTATCAATGCCAAATTTTGTGAAGATACCTTACAAGGACTTGAATTTGATTAGTCAATTTGTGCAGCAGCTATGTGCTACACTTGTTCGATATCGTCGGTTCCGACAAATGAACCCGATACCTCAAAAACTGAGGACCCGTTTGTGCATATAGAGGCGACCAGAAATATGACTGACAGACAAACGGACATAAATAAATTTAGGATTTCCCAGTTTCTGTCTGGTTATTACAAATTTCATAGCAAACACAATATACCCTGTTAAGGATATAAATAAAAATACAAACAATTGCTATATAAATATATTTTGCTGAGTGACTAATACCAATTTCGGCTATTTTGCACTTTACACATTCAATTGTAATTTCATATTATTTTCGAAAAAAAGATAATATATTTCAACAATTGCAATCCAATTCCAGTATTTGAAACTTTTTATTCAGTTAATAATAATTACAAAATAGTCGGTTCTTTATACTATTAATCAAAGGTATATTGAACTTGAATTTGTCATATTTGAGGAAAAACTTCAATTTTGGGTTTAGTTATGACCAATATTAGAATAGATCTATTTAGAATCATACGACTCATGGAATTTCAAAGTAGAGTCCTTCCGTGCAAAGTCAATTTACTTGCTCAAACAAGCAAACTAATTTTCTCTGATTCCTGCAAGCAAGGTAAATATCAAAATGACCATTGAGTTGCTTATTTACAAATACAGTGGAAAAAGTAAAAGCGAATATGCCACAAACACATAAAAGTTACGCCTGTATTCTCAATATTTCCAACCAGCTGCAAGCAGAGAGGCAAGACTATAGACCTGCATTTTTGCCATTAATAGAGCCAAGTGTTGATATCGTAGTAAAAATCAAATGAAATCGAGTTTTTGGTGGCAACAGTGCACGTGATAGAGTATAACAAATTAAGTGCAGCTGGTTGAAACGCCCAAAAATAGGCAAGAAAAAATACATTTTGCAATGCAGAAAAAATACTAGAAAGAATTAAAACTATTTGCACTTGCAAATTGCAATTAGAATGTTTACTTAATAAAACTGGTATTTCAAGCTAATACGGCTTGGTATGTGCTTATATGTACGTGGGCTTCCATTGAACTAAAGTGTGAATTCCCTCCATATTCGATATATATGTGTGAACGTGAAGCAGCCTTTTAGGCACTTCAACTAACACAAGCGAAGACTATGTGGCGTTAATTTATGTGCGTTTCAATAAGCCGCAGGGCAATCATTGTACAAAGCCCGGAGCTAGAAGTTTTCGCTAACGTGCGCCCGTTTCAAGTGGGCGTGATCAAAACATTGTGCTCATATAGTAGGCAACAGTGCTTAAACTTTGTAGAGTTTGTTAGTATGTGTTTTTTTGTTGTATGAGCATATGTTTTTGGTTTCCATTGCCCCACTCTGGGTACGTGCGTGTATTTCGGCTGTAAATTACTTCCGTTTCTAAGCGAGTTAGACGCGGTAATGTAGGCGGTTCTCAAGGCAATGCAATTACCTGCGCATTTCTTGAAGAATTTCTCTATATCAGCTAATTTTTAATCTGTATACTTTCTTATATATTCATAAATATATATCAGTTCTGCAATTTAATTTAAAATCCGTAAAATAACATTTTATAATTTTATGAAAGGAAACCTTATTAAAATCTTCTTCTTCTTCTTATTTGGCGTAGACACCGCTTACGCGTTTATAGCCAAGTTAACAACAGCGCGCCAATGGTTTCTTCTTTTCGCTACGTGGCGCCAATTGGATTTTCCAAGCGTAGCCAGGTCCTTCCAACGGAGTGGAGGTTTTCCTCTTCCTCTGCTTCCCCCGGCGGGTACTGCGTCGAATATTTTCAGAGCTGGACTGTTTTCGTCCATTCAAACAACATGACCTAGCCAACGTTGCCGCTGTCTTTTAATACGCTGAACTATGTCAATGTCCTCATATATCTCATACAGCTCATCGTTCCATCGAATGCGATATTCGCCGTGGCCAATGTGCAAAAGGACCATAAATCTTTCGCAGAACTTTTCATCATGACATTGTTGGTGGTGTTTACACTGGTTCCCAAATATACGATACTATCTACAACTTCAAAGTTATGACTGTCAACGGCACTGCAGCCGGTTGTCGGACCCAGAGTACGGCAGAGGTTTTAGATGGGCCTCGAACCCTACCAAGGTGGATAGGGAGTCCCACCCTACAAATTGGAACTAAAGTGTAAGTGTGTGTGCCAGCACTCATGCTTTGGTTCTCCAGAGTGTGGTGCGGGTGCACGCACTTATGCTTTGGGGCGCTGATCGACGCTTTGTATTGATCTATGTGTTTCTAGCAATAGAAAGCACCGTGGAATTGAGTCTTCGAAGACAGGTATTCACGTTAAAACACATTGGCTTCTGTCAACAGTGACGTAAGCGCTAAGTCGCTAGTGCGACGACAGTTTGTTTGATGACAGGAGATATTTCGTCTTGCCCTCGTTCACTGCCAGACCCATTTTCTGTGCTTCCTTGTCCAGCCTGGGTGAAGCAGAACTAACGGCGCATTTGTTGAGATGAATTGATAATATTTTATCAAAATCGGCCATACGCCAGCAGCTGTGTGGCTTATAGAAGATGGTATCTGCTCGATTAAGTTCGGCAGCAATGCATGTCCTAAATATGTATTAGTGTGAATAGAAACGTTATTAGTTGGAGAACCACATAGTTTATTCAATTCGATTGTATAGAATTTTAGATATTGCTTTTCATGTTACAATGTCTTTTATATTATATATAAAGGAAAAAGTGAGTGTTAAGCACACACAAAAGGTACATGTGTATAGATAACTAATGTCACTGTAGAGGCTTTATCATAAGAAATTGAGGCTCATTTAGGTGGCATTAAGTGTGGAGGAAAAGATGACCGTGCAGTTATATCCTACAACTATTCGAGAACTATTATGCACACACAAGTTTATGTATACTTGTCCAAATATGTTTGTGTATACTTGTGTTTATACCTACATATGTATGTAAATGTCTAGCGACTACAGACAGATACGCTAAAATATTGTATTAATTGAGAATAAGCCGACAGTAATGTAGCCTTAATTGGATGATGTGAAATTAAGCACTTAAAGTACCAGCGAAGATTCTGTAAAACATCTTTGC
Organism: Bactrocera neohumeralis; assembly: GCF_024586455.1. NCBI lineage: Eukaryota > Metazoa > Arthropoda > Insecta > Diptera > Tephritidae > Bactrocera > Bactrocera neohumeralis. The sequence goes on along the minus strand of NC_065920.1, from coordinate 56,292,796 downwards.
GTTGGTATATGTAGCGTAGGAAAGGAAGGAAGAGTATATTCGCGCGAGGAGTTGAAAGAGATATACAGCAAATGTACATGTGTGCATTTTGCATTGCAATTACTTGGTGAAGTAAAGAGGGCTTAATCGTATTATACTTTTACAGTGGCAACTGAGGGCATAACGTCAGATCAGAGGAATCATCATTGAAACAAAAAAGGTAAAATGCAGATAATATAGAAAACGGAAGCTCGAAAAGGTAAATTTTAAATTAGTAAAAGGGGATATTTAAATATGTGTGAAAAAAAATATATTTCAAAATAATGCGCAGTAAAGTGAAGCACGTACTTTTTGACATATATCATGAGTGGAGATAATTGTAAGCGGTTCATTTGGGGTTACATGCCAACATATAACTATATTGCATAATCAATTAAGACCGCATATTCTGTGAGTTGATTGACTGTTGATTAATTTGAATGATTGTTGATTAATCTTACAGGTAAAAAGAGGTATTGTAAAATTCATAATTGTACTCGTTGGTGATGAAATATTTTGACTAGAGTCTTAGCGAGATTTTTTCAATAAAAAAATTATTTTATAGAAAAGTTTTTTTTTTTTGCAATAAAGAATTGTTCCTTAATTTCACTCAAATAACACTCAACCAAATAAAAACATTGTTAAAAGATGAAACTGGAGGCGTGTTTAATTTAATAGAGGGAAATTTATGCTGACATTCTCCAATCTGCAAATGAAAGTTTAGATTTACCAATCCTGTTTCTAGAAGAGATATGTTCTTAATTAAATTCTCTTCCAACCCTCAATCGATATCGAAGTAAAAAGTAATTAAAATATAAAATATTTAACTCACCGTGTGTTCGCACTCGAATACAAATAAAATATCAAAATATACATACATATGTCATGTATATATTTGCTATTCAGGGTTAAGTTAATAATATCAATAATGCCTTTGGTGGTGCATTAGAAATTATTGATTTTGGCTAGGTCATCAGGCTTACTATTCTGTAAATCCATATTTAAAGATCGGTATTTATCTGCTTTGATTTAAGGAGACAACCGAAATCGGCCACCAGGTTAAACATCAATATACATAGAAAGTATTTGAAGTCTCATTGCCGTTTCTAAAGAACATTTTTCATATAGGTACATATGAAGATACTGGTATTGTATCATACTGCAAGAAATAGGTCTAATTATCATTATACAAATAAAATTATTGCCCGACAGGTTGAGATACTTATCGAACAAAATAAGAACATGGGCTTACATATAAAGTAAAATGTTTATGAAGCTTTATAGGTATTATAACCTTACCCAAAAGTTATATCAATCTAAGTGTGTGTTTGCCAAATAAATAAAAAAATTCGAATTTAATAAATGTATAAACATTCTATATACTATACATATATTATATACGAGTATGTGACAGTTATTTATGTAATTTATTCGTGAAAGGAAATTCGAATTTTCTAAACCGTTATGTTGCACATATTTTCCTGCCAAAAACATGTTAAGTTTTTTAATATCTCCAAAGTGGCAGCAAAAACACAAACAAACGAGAGATATTGTAATTCGATAAAACCAATTTCAATATACGTAATATTTAGGAATATTTTAACACTCTTTTTGGCACCTACAGAACCTTACTTTGCTCTGCTGTTACTCTACTTATTCTTTTGTTTACTTAATAAGAAATAGAAGAAAAATAATATTTGTCGCCTTTCATATTCCCCTCGTAGAATTTTTTTTTTTGGTACGCAATACTGCTGGTATTAAGGGAGAAAAATATTCGCAGCCTTCTATTTTGGTTGGGCATTCCGGCTCCTTGCCACAGATATTATTTTGTTTAGCATTTTGTGGTAACTCTTTACTCTACTTTACTCTAACAGCCACATATTGTCACGCCTTTATTGAAGAATGCTTTGCTAAGCTGAACTTTGGCAGTCGAAAAGGCTGTATGAGATTGCAAAAATATCGTTTGGTGGAAGAACAAAGAAAATATTTCAAAGCATGCTGTTAGGCACATTGGCGCCTACCGACAAATTTTTGTTGTACAGTCGTACGTTAGCATATGTGCATTATGTAATAGAAAATTTGTGTAAATTATTGCCAGCAGGCGTCGCGACATGAACAATTGATAAGGAAACAAGAACTGGAAGATGAGCTGGGAGGAAAAATCATACCTAAATACTATATAGTGTTGTAAATAAAGCACAGTAATACAATTATTAAGTCTAATAATGATCGAAATCATCATAATGATTATGATTTTCAAGCCCAAGATACCGAATATGTGAACGGGAGTGCTATAGTTGACTTTTTACCCAAATAGCAGTCAATATCAAAAGTAGCCACCACATACATATCTAACATAAAATTTCCTTAGTTCGGTTGATTTTATATATGCAGTATCGGTCAATAAGTAAAATTAAATATAATATCTTTCTTAAAACATTGTATCCGTATGCACCTTTAGATATATAGGGGTTAAGGAAATTTCAATAATCCGGTTGACTTTATACCATATAAATGTAATAAGTCAATACGTGAGTTATCTTTATGGTACTCCAGACATATTTTTTAACTCACCTATATAATGATATATATGTCGTAATGCCAAAATGGGGAAAAATCCGGTAGTACTACCCGCAGCCCCATTCACTCAATATAATAATTTCAAACCTTGGGCTGGCTTTATACCATAAATATCAATCAAATTATAAGATGTTTTAGGAATATTAAGTGAACGTAAAATACTGGATATATGCCCGAAATATTTGCAATCGCTCATCGAATTAACCTAGCTCTCATACAATATAAATACTAGTGATATACGTTATTTTACCAGACTCTATACCGAATATGTCGGTAATGTTAGTTATCTGCCTAAAGTTTTTCTTTTTTTTGACCAAATGTTTACATTTTAACCAAATATAAATCTACGTATAAAATTTAAGCCTTACAATGAGTTTCAGAATGTTAATAATTTATTAATTACCGCTTTAGTCCATTAATAGTAATGGACGATAGATAGAACGTTGCTCATCAAAATACCGGCAGATAATTTCTCTGGGTCTAGTGCTCATTGGGATAAGCATCCTTAATAAATCATATAAGGTCTTATCGCTCATAGTGTGTGAAAGAGTAAAGCCCACCGTCAACGGATTCGACACTGGAAAACAAAATACTGGCAGATCCCTTCTCTGAAGACGTGTTTGCTTAGCTGGGCAGGAAGGGATTTTCGCTAGGGGATTAGGATGATTTTGAAGTTTTGACAGGTATTTTTTCCAGATATTTGGCACTTCTGTGTTTACCATTGATATTTCTACATCTCTATGTATATTCTCTTTGCGCATATACCACGGTGCACCTGTTAGGTCTCGTAGGGTTCTTGATAAGAGTCGTTGTTTATTATGGATACTATTTGCGCAGGCAGAGCTCCATAATAGTGTACCATACATCCATAATGGTTTTATGATTGAATTGTATAAAAGGATTTAATGGTGCAAGCATGGGTTTGAGTTTTTGCTCAATAATCCATTTAAACTGGCGATTCTAAGTCAAACGCCTATCTACGTAAATGCCAAGGTGTTTGCTTCAGGGATCATTACGTTATTTAATTTCAGTGTTGGGAATGTTTCCGTCTTTAGGGTGAATGCGACGTGCTTACACTTTTGCTCGTTCACTTTTATGCGCCAGTTTGACAGACATCTTCCTGCTTTAACGAGTTTTAGGTAATTCTTTTATGTGTACTGAATAAATCGATGACTTTACGAATACTAATGAACATTTCAATCTTTTAGAAATAATAAACAATATGATATCAGCATGCTTCATTGTGGACAAGGGAATATTTATGACGCGGTTGCTTTAGAAACGCACTAAATGCCTCCAACAAGTGCAGCATTTTCAATGATTCAGTAAAGCATTTGAATATATCAAAAATGTAAAAGAACGCCATAATGCCTAGAAGTAGGACAGAAAGAAATTGCATGAAAAAAAGCATGGAGGCGTGAACTTATAATTTGTAGATTTTTATTTGAAAATCCCAGGAAAAATAGTAAGACGGGTTGAAGATAGTTGAGTAGAGATGTCTTATGTGCACAGCTATGTAAAACGATATTCATATATTATCACGTCTTGCCACCATTTAGCATTGTGGCGCATTTTGGGCAAATTCTTATCGTTGATGCGCATGAACTCATTTTGCTCCTTAAAAGCATTTAACTATGCCAATTATAAACGTCACCATAAATTCGAATGCAAACTGTGCTGCTGCAGTCAATGTAAGGGCATTTGTATAACATCTTGGTGTTGCCAAAATGGAAGAACTGAACTTGGTTGACATGTTTCAACAAGATGGCCCATGCCACACAGCTTTATACGCTAAGGTGGCTTAACTTTAGCGGAGCAAATAGGCTTGAATATGTGAAAAATTGTAAGTATGTATACCCAGTTGATAAGGTGCAAGGAAGCTAATTCACGCCAATATTTGAATGTATACTTCTACTTTCAGTAAATGTCACTATGCAAAAAGTGAAAATATAAAATGTGTACGTTAACTAAGTGGGCGTACAAGTAATCGTAATTCCATACACACTTTCAGGTAGCAAGGACATAAAATACTGCTCCATATTGCATTTTTCTTCATTTAAAGTGAAAATACTCATTCGCATTTGCTTGAGTTTAACAAGAAACATACGATTTCATTACTTGTATATGTATTTTACTAGACTGGGTAAATTTTTGTATTCCTGCAACATCTTGCTACAGAGTATAACAATTTTGTTACTGAACAAATGTTTGTAGGGTGGTAGGTATAGTTTACGGTCATTGCATCTTTCGATCTTCCATTCAAATAGAAATAACTTCTTCTCTAGGTAATTTTGACTTAAAGTTTGCATCAATGCAAAGTGTCAATTCATAAAAAGGCTTTACTCATAAAAATTCCGCAGTTTTCGCTCAACCGATCACATCATATAATACCACTAATGTGGTAATCAGTCAGATATAGTATTTCTTTTTATTTTGCAAACATAATTGCGAGGCAACGAAACTTTGGTACACTCCGCTCAGTAGAATCATTGAAACCAGGTTAACGTAATCAGCCAAATCAGCGGCCCGCAGCCTTAACTTCCGGCCTTTTTTGACGCTGTAGGTTAGCGATGGTGTTGGTGTTCCACTTTGCAATTATTCGAATATGCTTACGAATGCGAAATGTCGGCGACAGGCAGACACACTTAATTGCTAATTGATAATAATCCGTCGGTAAAACGGCCTCAGTTGGAAATTATGAAAATACCATCGAAAATTATGCAAAACGCCTGTCCGTAGGAATATGTAGCTTGAAAGAGAAATGAAAAGTATATGCGCGTAATGAGTTCAAAGGGTTATGCGGGAATTTGCTCTTCTGCATTACAATTACTTGATAAAGTAAAGTAAGCTAATTATATAATAATTTCACAGTGGCAATTGCAGACCATAAAGTCCGATCAGTTGAATCATGATTCAAACTAAAAATTGGTAATCTATAAAAGGAAAGCTCGAAAGGTAAAAACAAGAAATCAGTAAAAGCGGATTATTAAAAATTTGTAACTTGTGTTAGTTTACAAAAAAATGGATCATAAAGCATTTCATGTGTTAATAAAGTATTGATTTTTGGAGGAAAATACTGGTGGAATTTGGGCTCAGGGAAATTCACCATTGAAAAGATATTTGCTAATGCGAAAGCTGTGTGCAAAATGGGTGCCTCACAAGTTCATAATCCAATAAAAATAACGAATAACTGATTGTGAGAAGTGTTTGAGTGCTCTTTAAACGTAATAAAACCGAATTTTTGCGTCGGTGTGTGACAATAAAAACATGGCTCCATCATAACCTACTGGAGTCAAATCGACAGTCATTATAGTGAAATGCACGAAAATGATGAAAAGGTTTCATCAGTCTTTGGGGCGTGGAATGCAGACTGATTACTGAGTCAGTTATAAAAATTGTACGCATTTTGAACAAATGCGCATTATTCAAATGATTTTGATGAATGAACAAATGCTTATTTTGAAATATGAGTTGTATTAAGTTGTTTTAACGTAAAGAGATAAAAATATCCCATATCCTTACCCTGATTCTAAGATACATTCCCACCAATTTTCAGCCAAATCGGTTCAGCCGTTCTTGAATTATAAATGGTGTAACTAACACTTTCTTTTATATATATAAATATCATATTCAAATTTTTTTGGTACCACCTAAAAGACGTATAGTATAAACCATGTTTAGTTTAAAAAGATTACTTTGAAGTTTTTTATACTTTTATAGTTTACCCAAGCACACTAAAAAATACAGCTTTTCTACATACTCGTTATAAAGTATTATCAATTATGAGGACTGAAAAATATAACCAATTTGTTGCATTGTCATCCTCAAAATAAGTAAAACGAGAGCAAAAAATTTCATCATACACTGGAAAAACTGATTATTTTTATTATTACCACGACTTTTGCCAATAAAGCAGGGCAGTAAATCAAGTTTTATTATGCGCCAACGAGCTGACAACCGCACTCAATTGGTTGGCTCTCGACGGCTTTGCATATTTCAAGAGCGTCTTATACATCATAGGCTCACTCAATTGTTTCTTTTTTAGCAAAACTATTTCTCATGAGCCTTTTGTCCGTACTTGTGCCAAATTAATGCTATCAAGCCTACTACTTTTCACATTTAACCGCACCAGCAGTAGCAGCGACTTTGCCTTTTTGCCCCGAATCAAATTATGACCAGCATAGTTGACTGGGTTTAAATTGGCCAGTGACTGTTGGGTTTCTCCACAATAAGTTATGAACAATACTTACTTATGATGTACAATCCTACGTATTCAAAAAGGCTATAAAGAATTAGTTCGAGTATTGTGTTAAGCTCTAACTGAAATAAAATTATAAATGGAGTAGCTTTTCTCTTTTATATAACCATGCCAATGTTCTCTCCACTATCTTTTGATTTGCATTGAATTATAAATTAACTTGATTACTTAGTGTGAAATTTCTATCAAATATTTTTATTGAGTTAAAATTTGGGATAATCTAATGAGACAGGCGGTTTTTGGAGTGAAATATACAAAAATCAGTAAACATTTATTAACAAAAAAATATTAGTAACTTTTATTGAAAATGTTCTCTTCACTTTTTAACTACAGCTTCATCGTATGAATCTTGAGAGGTACTGTAGTACGTGAACAAACATTGTTTTCATACTAACGCTGATATCTATTGATTAGTTTTAGGTGTTTAAGTTTTTTAAGTACAGTAAGTAGTTTTACTAGCTTTATTATACCAAAACTGTAAAAAAAACTTCCTTAAGTTTTTCCAAAACATCTTAGAAAATATTTTGCAAACCATGATCATTTACAAATTTCTTTGCATATTCTAGCAGTTATTAGCCGCTCTATTACTTTTTGTCATAGAAACCTACATATTCAACATTCTATCAACATTAAGTGCAATGAAACAGATGCACATATCTCTACTTCCGATTAGTAAATATGCTGAAATTTTCTAAACATTTGCACAGAAATAACTAGCATTTGTACGTTTGTGTAGATTTAACCATGAATCCAATTTTTTGTAGTACAAATTGACAATAAAATCTCGGTAGACTGTTTCAACTTACTGACTTAATTTAATTTGATTGTATGAGAAAGTTATACAAAAAGAGTACCAAAAAATGCAGTCATTTAAAACCAAAATTGGTCTGCACATACGCATATGTAGGTAAAGAAAATATTAGAATTGCGTACGTATTCGTGAGAAACTGTACGTCGATTTTACGCTTTTAAAGTTTGCCGAATCACTATTTGCACACATTTGCGGTAAACTGCAAACAATTTGTCAATTGTCAATTACAAAAATTTTTATTGACAACATTTTCAATAAAAACTTCTTTGTATATAGTTGAGTAAAATTCAGAAACTTCTTTGTTGAAATGTTACTATTGCCAGCAATCATTGCACGTGTTTTTTAATTTGAGGTTACATTAAAGAAACTTTCATATTCTTTATTACCAAAAGTCACGACTAAAATGTATCTCATATTTTTTTACAAAAGCTGTGAATACAAAATTTTTAAATTATTCTTTTTTAAGTTTTTTAAAGAGTCATTAGAATTAAGATCACTGCTGTGGCAATTTGAGGAGAAAGTCTAAAAACTACATTTTTCCAGGTGTCAGTCATATTTAAATTAGAACAGCAGTAATGGTATTATCTTATGAGAATATTTTCATTTTTGAATCTCTATTAAAACTAAAACCATATTACCTTAAAATTAACACTAGAATGAAAAAAGGTGTTCTTAAGAGGTGACTATATTGTCAAATCAAACATCTGGTGGATGATCTGATAACTGCATTAAAATAAGTATTTTAGTTGGACCAGTAGAGGGAACCCATACAACTGCTGAGTATACAGATTCTTTTGATTATTTTCTCTAAACAAAACTGACGTCATCTATCAACATTTTTTTATTTGTAAATGCCTAAAAAGTAATTCACTTTCGAATCGAAAATTGTGAAATAACTTACTAAAGAAAAGAACATTTGTGTTTTCGAAAAATATCTTCTCCTCCGTGACTTACCAATAATGCGATGACTTTGCTGCTCATGTGTGAAAAATTGCAAAACATTGTTTTTTGTCCGATTTTGATACGACGATAGGACGAATTCCGTGAGAAAAACAAGCCGTTGTGCCAGAAAACATCGAGTTTTAGAATGTTTTACTGACCACACATTTCTTGTGAAATATAAGACCTTTAACATGTAACATACCTTCAATGTGAATTTCATATGCATTTATTTTCAGCATACATTCGATATATGCATGAACAATGGTATGATTTATTATAGAAAAGGTTTATTTTGTAAAGGCAATGTGACTGGATATGCCACAAGCTGATTTGGCAATCGAATTTGCAAAACAAGTATTTTACTTAAATGTGGATGTGTTAGTGCAAAAGAAATGCTCCTTTATTAGAAAAAATTTATTCGCTTCAATTATAAAGAATTTGAGGTATATATATATATTTTCATACTGGCTTTCATACTTTCGTCACAGTAGAATACAGCGAGTAGGCAGGGCGTATAAGGATATTAGTTGCGTGAATATGTTTTGTAGCAGATTGTATCGAAACATAAAAAGCAATCGAAAAAATAAAACACAAAAAGGTTTAACTACATTATGACAAAACGAGGAAAATCGCAAATTCATTTTCGTTGATAAATATGCCTATTTACATTATTAGGCCAGCAATATATATAGCAACCTACGTAATACCACAGATTATTAAATAAGTAATATTGAAAGAAAGTATTAATATTCATAAGCAAGTACAAAAGTACGAGAAGACACCGCATATGTACCAAAACAGAAGCTTCACAGCATCGGGTTAAATTGCCATAGGAAGGTCCCAAAGCAACATATCAATAGCACCAGTAATCATATTAGCAAGACAATACGAGATTTACAAATGCATTTGCTGGCATTAAAAAATTATATGTTTAATTAAAGCCACCTCAAAGAAAGCGACTACGTCCTTAACATTGGGGATTACTTAAATATTGATGAATAATTAAACATTTTCCGTCTTTATTTTATTTACAATTTCCCGGTACTTCTTTGTCACAATAATATATTATACATTTCTAAAAGTAGAATCTTAGACGAAATGTTAGTATTTTAAATTGAAAATATTAGTCATAATTGTAGCTAAATATTTTTTCTCAAATAATAGTTGACAACAATAAATTGTTTACTAGATAGCATACTTCCCTAAAACGCCAGTTGATACCTAGTCTTATAAAAAATCGAATTATTTCACACTTTTAGTTTAGTTTAGAAGTTTTTTATTTCCTGAAAACATTTTGGTTTCGTTTACAAAGTTCAATTATGATTTTAATTCCTTTTTTTATTATTTCCGAGTCATCAACCAATAACCAAACCTTACCGCGAGTATTAACTACTAAAGCATAAACAAACAAAAAATCTGCAACGGAAATGCAAAAAAAATTAAAGTGAAATGGAAACAATTATACTGGTAGATATTTGCATAATGTAGGATTACAAATGGAATTTGTTAGTCACTTAGCGTTACCACAGTAGTAGAAGGCAAGCTGAGCCGTTCTCACGACAGTCGGGTATACGTAACCGGAATGGCCCGGATTCTTTATCTGGTCAAGGACTGTCAACACGGAAGAATTCTGCCACTACAACACCAACAACAACAAGGCAAGCTGAGCACATTCAGTAAGCTTTATATCTGGTTAATACGCTTGAACTAACTAGTGAAATAAAAGGAAATAAAGTAATAAAAATAAAACAATACAGAAAATAATGCAAAAAAATTGCATGGCAAAATAATGGTACAAAGAAAGGTAAGGAGCTTGGAATCGAATAACGCGCTTTTCTAAGACATTAAAATTCGCAAATATACAAACATACGCATAAACAACCTATCACACAACAAATAAAATTATTGTCGTCTAGAAGAAAAGAGCAGAATGAGTTAGCATAAGCACAATAACAAAAAGAACTATAATTGACATAACAAAAGAAATGGCTGCAATTGCTCACTACACAGGTAACAGCAGGAGTTGATTCCTGTCAGCCAAATAACAGCTTGACCTCTTTCAATTTGAACCGCTGAACTTCTCGGTTCTTTGCATTCCTGAGTATTCGAGTATGAGAATATACTACATACAAATATTTTATTTTTTTTACCATCTTTTGACGTTTTTGATTTCTTTTCTTTTAAGTTCATTATGCAAGTTTTTGGTTAAGGTTTTTGTTGTGCATTTACTAGTCCCGATTTGCGCATATTTTCTTTGCTAGGGTTGAATATCCGACTCGTGTTGAGAGGGAATAAATTTTTGCAAAGGTGAGCAGTAATTTGTGCTTATGCTAAAATATTTGTGTATAGTACTTACCACCTTTAGTTTTTATACATATGTATATAATATATATGTATGTTGGAATCTGTGGGTCAAAGGTCCACACGTAGCGGATGTGCCTTTTCATTGCATCTCTGAACAAAAACTAGATAATTAGAAAAATATTCACACAGTAGAGTATAGTTGAATAGTAGAGCTAAAGAAGACAAGAAGGGCAGACAGCGGCCGTTGCCTGACAAGTTAAACAAATTAAATTTAAAATACGTTTTTTTTATATTAAACTTTGTAAACTGAATTCAGATATGTTAGAATAAGCTAAAATAAGTTGTTTTGTGTAAAAGTTCCAAATGAATAAATGTTAATAATTAAAAACTACATATATTGGGTATTCGAAAAGTCTCTTCGTATTTTGTCAATAGATGTAGTGCAGTCGTATATCTCCAGTGCTACCTATAGCATTGTGTCACACCATACAGTGTTGGAAAGGTGTGGATGGCAGAGAAGGACTTTATATGTGCCCTCATAAAGGCGGGACAATGAGCGTGACGCTGCATATTTTAAGGTGCAATCCTATATGTCAGAAACTTCTTAACCAATCAAAGTTCGTTTTTGAGAAAACACTCTGAAAATGACTGCCCTATTAATTTCCACATAACAAACTTTAAATTACTCTTACTTTTTATTTTACTGTGTACATAAAAACAAAACGTTACTAAAGTTATAATTAACTAACTAACTAACTAAAATAACTTTACATCAATAGTGTACTCAAAGTATGTATTTCATCTTATGCCCAAAAATCTAAATCAAACTAAAGCTTTTCACGGACAGATATGTGGACACCAGCCTGTGTGACTGATTAATTACCTAACATATTCTTCAATCTGTGAATTCTAGTTTTGAAATGTGGGGAGAACATTTTTGCAATGACAGTATGTCTCTGTGCCAAGAATGGCTAAAATCGAATCAATATTTTCTTTAGATCGGATACAGCTAATATAAATATTTTCGAACTTGCGATCGATTTCATACAATATTATTCAATATCTAAGATGTCTTAGCAAAATTGAGTAAAAGTATAATACTGGATATGTGTTAGTACAATTCCCACGATTTGGGCTTTCATATAAATGAGGGCGAGGCTATGCCCACGTCACGTCCCAAATCAAATTTAACCATAGCTATCCCTCCCTTACACAATTCGTTGTACTAAAGAACAGCCTTGTATATTATTGTGGATTTAGTTATAGCCTTTTCATTAGTGGCGTTTTGTGGGCGTGGCACTGGTCAGATTACGCTCATCCACAATACCGACATTCTTATTCAGATATTTCGAAATCTACTTCGGCGAGGTCATGAAGCTATGCCTCACACTGTACTGTGATATAGTTAAAGGCATACACAACCAGCTCGAACTCACACATTTACATAGCTAAGTATGTGTGAACAAAATTAGTGAAATTACTTTCCCACAACCTTGCTTTGTGGGATCTAATTTTAAATGAATCCGACAGTAAGTATACGATGTCTTTGGCAGTGCCCAGTAAGGCTGGTGAAAGTGATATAGCCAGGTAATAATACGCTTGTGTTTTGGTGGTGTTAATTACATAAATGTTAAATTTAGTAATTAAGTCAAAGACTGCATTGTACTTTGTTGATATATTAAATTAATTTTAGGTGATATAAACCTTTAGATGAACAACAAGTTACGAACTATAGACAAAGACATTTCAATATGTATGTACTTGTATAAGAAATGAAATTGTAAAATGTATACCCAAGAAATTACTTTCCTATCACACTCTTCCCTTGTTTTGCCAAAAAAAACTTTTTAAGGGTGAACCTAAGAGCAGATACAATTCGTAAAACAAAAGTATTTAGTGCTGATCAAAGCAGCCCAAGATAATCTGATTTAACGGTGTCTCAAAGCATCTTTAAGTAAGTTGGCAGCTTTTATTGCAAATTCTGAAAAATTCACGTTTTATATATGTATTACTAAAATAAAAAGATCGTGATCACTCATTATTAAGGTTTTAATTAGAATAATGATTTTCACATCTCAAAAAAAGTTAGAATTAACGAAATGCTGCACAAATTGCAGAAAAAAATTTAATGTTTTTGTAAGAGTGTATACATATATAAAGCTAGCGACGATAGGCAGACATAATGAAAGCTTAATTGATAATAATCAGATTGTAATGCAGCTTCAGTTTGAGATCGTTAAATTAAGCACTGAAAATGCAGCATTCTACAGAATACGTCTGTGCATATGTATATGTATGTATAGTATACTTTAGCACAAAAGAGTAATGAAGCGTATATGCAATCAATGGGTTAAACAGGAGGAAGATGTGGCTTTTGCATTGCAAATACTTGGTAAAGTTAAAGAGGTTTAATTATATTAAACTTTCACAGTAGTAATTGCAGGCCATAGCGTAGGATCAGAGGAGTCACCACTGAAAGTAAAAATAATTAAAAACGTGGTAAGCAATAAAATTAACTCCGAAATAATGCGCAGTAAAGTGCAGCGCGTTTAACGCGTTACATGTATAAATAACGGAAATAATTATAACCAGTTAATGTGGGGTATAAATGTCGACATATATCTATATTATATAGTATAATCACTTAATTATGTTTTGTGAATTGACCACTAATAGCAATCTTCTTACTTATTTAAATTTCACAAAAGTGAAACATTCAGATATGCGCCACTAAAAGCCGAACTCTTTTTAGGGAATATTTTTGTAATAAATTAAATGCGAATTTCATTATTTTCGGTTTTTTCATCTCATGAACCAATTGTAACCTCTGATGATGAAATGTTTTGACCTTTTGCTTAAGAAATTTTGTTTATTAAATAGTTTTCTGGAAATAAAGGATGGCTTCCTAATTTTAAAATATTTGGTTGAAGAATAAAATTATTGTTATTATATCACCCTCCTGCTTTACTTAATTACTTACTCATGCTAAAACTTGGGAAGGAATTTTTTTATGTATATATTTGGTTCTTATAGATCGAATATAGAAGAGAATATATCTCTTCAGTAAAAAGATTTTATAAATCTGAAATAAATATCAGATCAAGTCGATTCTTTTCCTTTAAAGTCGCGTATGCAAAAAATGTTTTACAGATCATTCTGAACAATTCTGCTTAAAAGTTTACGGGTCTTAAACCGGTTTCGGTCCAGAGGATTTTAAAGCGAATGTTTCATGGATCATAAAGTATGGGGAAAATAGCGTACTTTTGTAAGTGTGAAATTAGTTTCGTAACTCCTATTCTCTTTCTACTAGGGCTTGGCTATAAACATTTCTTCATTCTTATTCGATGCAATAAAAAATATAAATATACTTTATTGGTACAGCAAACCTTACGCCTTCATTTTCCCGTCGAATGATTTTCATTGTGTGCAAAACTGCCTCAAACTAGAGATATATTTGTGGCATTATAATTGTGTTGTGTGTTCTGGCTGGTTACCACAAATATTATTTTGGTTTTATTTTGTCAAATACTTACCATTTTTAACATCCACATACTATCATGTTTTTATCGATGTATTTTTTGCTTAGTTGAACATTGACAGCTCTTTCAGCCTTCAAGGGAAAATGAGATAGCAAAAGTGAAGAAAATATTACGATGTATGCTGTTCGGCATATTGGCGCCTACCCAAAGATGTTTGTAATACAGTTCTATATAAGAACAGGACAATTGTATTCCATATTTTTATTTTTCTCCAAAGTATTGTCACGAGGTGTCGTGATATCAACAGTTTCAAAAACAACATGATTTTCATTTTGAACTGCGAGGAAAAATTATACTACCTAAATACATAGTTTGAAGTTTTGAAAAATATTAAGGGCTTTGAGTGATATGACTTTGAAAAAGTAGAATGTATATTTGTGGGAACGAATAAAGGACAGACTAGAAGTGGGCGAACGTACGGACAGTAACATGCAACACTGATCGCAATAGACAACGAGTAGCGATGAAGAAACAAGTTACGAAGACTTGAAAACGACAGTCAGTCGACACGCGGACGAGCACGGTGCCAGTTGAAACTAAAACTAAAACATTTTTAAGAACATTTTGTAAAATAAAATAAGAACATTTTGTGTGAAATAAAATAAGAACACTTTTTGTAAAATAAACACTTTTCTTATAAAAAATACGAATCCACCCCTACATATTTAAATAAAGACATACGTTTTGTAAAAAAATAAAGAAATTCAATATATAGTAACAGTTTAGATAACATGCCCAGATGCAGGTGAAAAAATTCAGTTATGATTCTTCCTTTTTCTATAGCCTCCTTGTAGCTGGTCTTTAACCACAAATGCATATAAACTGGGCTGTGATATTTCAAGATCTTGGCACCATAAGCAGTCAGCTGGCGATCACGTGTTTTATATATTTTACTAACAAACATTTTATGTCTTATAAAAGACCCAGGGGAATATAATTTCTACAAATAATAATTCTTACAAAATAGGGTCTTCGTGAATATCATAAATCAAACACGATGTTTTAAATTTTAATATTTCAATAACAAATGGCTAAACCTATTTAGCAATTAGAGTTAGAAACATACACTTTTCTATGTCATTGCACAAAAATATGTATTTCTACCTTTAGCGCCTAAAAGAAGATAATATAATATAATACGACACTTTTGCCGTTGTAACGCAAAAATTAAAGTGAAATAGATACTTGCACCGCTGCATTTTTTAGCAAATAAAATGGCGCCTTGCTCAGAGTAAAAATGTTAAAAGCTTTTAAGAGGCCTAAGAATAAGAAAAAAACTAAGTTGAAAGATATATTTGTATGTGTAAAGGGACATCGCATTATACATACATTTTATGGCACATTTTCTGCAAGTCAATGTTGAAGGTTTATTTTGCTACTTGACATGTTTTTAATTAAACCGTCATAATAAATTCAAACTCCAGCTCAACTATTGCAGTCAGAATAGCGTAGAGTAAACGAGCATATGAAAGCAAGAAGGCAACTAAGAGTGACATTTGAAGTTTACTGGCTTTTAGCAGAGCAAAACAGCTTCTTAATGTAAAAAGGAAGTAAGCGAAAATGTTTAAAACACGAAGAGTTGTAAATCGCACGGAAACTAATTCACAAAAACGAGAGAGTGAGCTCAGTTCCCCACTTTAATACAAGAGAAAAAGCAGCTGGATTTCTAAATCAGCCTTTGATTGCAGACTAACTTCACTCATACTTCAAGAGTGTCACGGCAATAAAAAGAGAGTATGCTAATTGGATATAAATGTGCAGCTACTTATGATAATTGTAATTCCGAAATGCCTTCAGTTTACACGCTAGGAACTGCCCTTCCTTACTTTTTTCTATTTTTAATGAACTTAAGCTTGATAAGGCGTGGCAGTGGTAAGATTACGCCCATCTACGAACTCGTAACATTTTTTATACTAAGGAACCCTTATCCCTTTCATACCTGAGAAATTAAAGTTTTTAACGCCGCTTCGCACAGTTGCTAATATGAATGCAATAAAAATAAGAAAAAAAATTATCCGAAGAAGGATTCCTAGAAAAAGGACCCGCACAATTGTGTATTACCGGTCTTAAGGCCATATTATTGAAAGAAAAAGCAGTACGATTTAAAAATCTTATTTCAAGAAAAAATGATTTTATATTGATGGAATGTATTTAAAAGTAATATTCATGTACATTGATTGAAAGTGATAATTTTTTTGTGTGGTACTCCTGAAAACAGTTTTTATTTTTGGTTAGGCTGAGAAATACATCGCATTTGGAGCATTTTATTCTAGTTCTGTTTGTATATTCTTTCACGCGGCACATCCGTGGTGCTGTCATATCCATTGCCTCTGGCCAGTGATCATACCGATCGGTACGTACATCGACGGGAGGATCCAGGGCTCTGTTTCATTTTGCAGCTGGCTCTGCTGTTGATGTGCAATACGGAACAGGTGGATTAATTGGCCTTTCAGTGAATTTGGCCAATACTTCGCCGAGCTCAGATTTAAATTTAAATAGGTCTTTAATATTCTTTTTTTCGAATGCCCACCTTTAGTGCATCGGCTCTATACTCTCTCCATGCATTACATACTGCCATGTCAATCAAATGAAAAGATGTTTTTACAGTCCATTTCTTCGTTTTTATAAAAATTCTGTAGTATTCCATTGACTGATCAGCGGCGTCGACTCCGCTGTAGCGTAACGCACTTGCTATCGTGCCATTTAACTGCAACTACATTACCTTTCACAAACTGGCTTATGTCTCCTCTATTCATATTTCGGTCTAACGGGAAATCCATCCTCTGCACAGGCAATAGGTTTAAAGCTATGGTCCCAGTAGCTTTGTAGTCGAGTTCCAGGAGCCTTTCTAAAAGCGGAATCGTGGTAAAGTACCTATCAAAATAGAGAAAACTCCCTTTCGGCAAATGTTTTGTCAATCTGATAACAATAGACGGTCCAACTCCCAAGCCAGTGTCAGAAAAAGTTCCTGCTCCTTGGAAAATTTCGAAATCGACGACGAGCCCGCTGGAAGTCGCAACAACAAGGTTCTTAAGACCTACAGGTCTCAGTTTATTTTTAACGTATTGCCGCATGGACGCCCTTCCTGTAAATGGGATCATTTGCTCACCAATCGAGTATTCCGTAATTTCTGTTGCTAGTGCTTGGCATCGAGATCTAATGCAGTCTATAACCGGCTGAATCTTAAACAGTTTGTTTGTCGGAGGCTGTATAGTTTCAACAAAATGGAGGCTTTTCCTTAATGTAAAGAATTTATCTATGGTCATCGCGTTTTTTATTTGTGCTAATCCGAGGCCTTCCGACCAATACATCCGGACTCTGGGGTAAGCTAGGCAACCCTATCATAATGGTTGGAGTCCATAAAGATTTTTAATATCGGCAGCAGTAGCATTGAGGACACATCAAAGCTGAGATAAGTGATACTTATTCGTGAAAAACGCGGCGTTTTGAAAATGATCTTCAGGAAAATATTTCTGAAAATACTCCATGGGTATACCAACTAAAATATTTCCTTGATGACTTGTTTGTTGCGGGGGCGTCGAGTCAACAAAACCGACGCTCTTCCAGACTTCATCCCGAGCAGATACGCTTGTATTTACATGACTTACAGTTGGGTCTTTATTAGCTGGAAGTAAAATTTCATCTTCCGAAGACGTTTCATTACAATCCGACTCGGATGAATCGCCCATTTGCCTATTTGGTTGTTCCCAGAGCGCATCATCATTTGAGTCATCAGAACTAAAGTCAGCATCGGAATTTTTCAATATTTGGAGAAGCTGAAGAACGTCCTCATCTAGATTCAAATTGAAATGACCTGGAATGACACAATTGTGCGGGTAAATGAAAATGCGAGGTCAAAGCCTGAAGCGCACAATTGTGTGGTCCTTTTTTAAACTTGTTCAAAACACTTAATTTAATTATATTTTTTTCACAATAAGACAATAAATAGTTTATTTATTAATATTTTTCAATACACATTTTTGCAAAACATCACGAAACTAAAACACTGCACAAAATTTATTTCAATTTACCTTTTTCCATTCTTGACAACACGGCTGAACACTTCAAAACTTTGCAAATTGTGACAAAAATATACAAAAAGTCAAAGCAACCGTTAGAAATAAATGGCATAATCATTGCCTTCGGGTCTTAAAACGTAGTAAAGCGAAAAAAAAACTTTAACATATTTTTAGTCTTACCCGCAAAATTGTGTATTGAAGGTCTGAAAGGGGTATACCAAGTTTCATCAAGATATCTAAACTTGCACTGAAGTTACAGTTTGCACGGTTGGACGCATAGACGGACGGATCATGATCATTTATATATGTAACTCTACCTATCTCGCTAAGTTTTAAGTGATATATTCATTCGTTAAATGAACACAACTATAATACTATGTAGCAACATATTGCATGAGTATAAAAATAAGTTATAGAAATAAAGGTAGAGATTTATAATACATACAAATGTATGTAGATATAAAGAAGGTGACTCTCTAAATCAATGGTGTGTGTTTACTTTAAATATGTATTAAAAAATAAATGCATTCTTTCTCGAATACAACTTTATTTCTCTAGATCATTTTTTTGCATTAATTTTAAGACACAATGCTGCAAAACTATGTTAAGCTTCAACAAATTTGTAGGCTCATGTAATTAAACGAATGGTGGAGTGGTAGCGCCCTAACAAACAAACCCTAGGTATATGACCTATGATCAGTATAGCTTAGGTGAAGCTAATGAATACTTACTCCTTTGGAATATCGGTGTTAAACGCAGGTAAGAAAAGGAGTAATTGAGTGTATAGACATAAACATTTTATAATTTTCTAAGTACTCATAACGCTTTGGCCACCACAACCAATTTTGCCTGCAGAAGTCACTGAAGTAAATGCGCTAATTTTTAAATATTTTGCTGCCTGCACGTTCTCAAATCAAATTTTTTTATTAGAAAGTTTGTATAGGAACCAGCTGCAAACCCAGTAAAGCACCACTTTAGGATAATAAAGGTTTGGCGATATCCGAAACTAGCCATTAACGTTCGTAGCTATAATACCAGTGGGCGCGTTTAATTTTATTCCGTGAAAGTGTTAATAATCAATAGTTAAACAACAACTTCAGTTTAAAGGTGCAGCGGTCAATAGCAGTTCAAGGCAATAAATTTCAGCTCATTGGAATTTCTGAATATTTCTTTCTACATTCAACTATTTTCGACCAGCTCAAAGTTGAACAAAACCTTGGAAATAAATAAAACAAAAAACTCTGAGCAAATGAAATGTAAAAATTCAAACAAAAAACGTTTTATTTATGTCGTGATTTACAAGCAAAACTAAATGACGTTAAAAGTGGATTTGTTCCCAAACAGAAAATTAAAACTGAAGCAAACTTTTAACAGCAACCATGCAACGGTCAAAAACAAATCTCTATAAATGCAAACAAAGTTCGCAAAACTCGAAATCACTCACCTGCATAATCGGCGGTTACGCCATGATTACTGAATCACACTAATGGTTCGACTTAAATTGTGGTGTTTTTTCATTTAAAGTTTGAAGGTGTGATAATTGTTTACAGCGCTTTAACTATTCGCTTTCATTTAGTTTATCCATTACAATTAATTTAGTGTTTTCATTTCACACTAAACATAAATAAATACAGATGCATTTATTGTACCAGACGAATTTACATCATATGTTGCAACCTATATCTGGGGCTCTGCGATCTCTGTAGAAATTAAATTAAAGTGTTTTTTAAAGTGTTCCATATTAAAATCTTTGTGGTTCGTTGTGATTGCTTTGATCATGAAAGGATATTCAAATACTTGCACATTCATACAAATTGCGCATGAAACGTTTTTCGTTTGGCTTGACAAGCGGCATATATTATTATAATATCATTGTTTCTCCACTTGTTGGAACTGTTACTGTATTATAAAGTACACCACGCCGTATGAGCAACCCAGAATTTATATAGCACATGTATGCAAAGAAATTTAACTTTGAAAGTAACGAACAATATACTGGGAATATACAAAGTACAGTGGACATATTCAAGAAATGAATGCTTATCTACTAATCTAGCAAATATAAATTAGTAACTATTTTCTCAACCAATGCCGCAATACCGCTATATACATTGTGACAAAAAAGTACCCTCAAATTGTAACTTAAATTCCCCGGGTAAATTATGTTATAAAAAAAATGTATTTTGCTAAGCTGGTAGAACTATCTTTAATTACTTCGCCAAATATGAGCTGTTTAAGTCGGTACACATCAGTGGTACGTTGTGACTTTTACAATGTGCAAAAATATCGAACAAAAGTTAAAAATTTGGCATTTCTAACCAATTTTCGTGTGCAGATGTTGAAAAAGTTAACGGTGATTCGGTTTTATCAAAACCATGAGCTTACGGGTGGTAGAAAGCTTTCAAAGATGGTCGAGATATCGTTGAAGACATGCCTCGTTCAGGACAACCTTCGACACTTTCAACTAAGTAAAATACTGAAAAAACGAAAGATATGGTGCTTGAAAATCATCAGGTAAGTGCTGGAGTGATAGCAAGAGAGCTCGACCATTCTGGCGAGTTTTACCGAATGGTTTTGGTGAACATTTTGGATATGAAACGCGTGCTCGAATCGTCCCGAAAATCTGGATTCTTTTCAAAAATGGTTTTATAAACAAGTCTCTTTAGACATGCTTGATCTTGCGAGTTCCGATTCCACATTCATAGAGACCATTACAACTTTCGACGAAACATGGGTTTATTAGTCTGACATGAAAACAAGTCAACAACGATCGGAATGGAAGTAAAAACGGAGTAGAAAACAAAAAAATTCAGCTCAAAACCGCTCAAAAATCAAAGTGATTTTCATTGTTTTTTTTTCGATTTTCTTGATTTGGTACAACATGGATTTGTTTCGTTGGGACAGACGGTCAATACATCCGTCGAAAACGGCTGGAATTGTGGTAGAAAATTTTATAGATTATATGCGATGATAGTGCACCATCGCATCAAGCACCGATTGTGACCGAATTTAAAGCCAACAAGTAAGGAAGTGCTAAGTTCGGGTGTCACCGAACATTTTATTCTCTCGCATGATAAAGTGATAATCGAGATTTCATTATCCGTCATTTACATATTTTTTTATTTTGCTGTAAAATTAATTAGATAGTAGTTCCTGAGATATGGTTTTTGGTTATATTTTTTAAAAAGCCTGTGTGCAGCTTCCTTCTGCTCTTTTTTCCGTAAAATTTAGTGTTTCTGACGATTTTTGTTAGTCGGTTAACGCACTTTTAGTGATTTTCAACATAACCTTTGTATGAGAGGTGAGCGTGGTTATTATCCGATTTCTTCCATTTTTAAACTGTATATGGAACCAAAGAGACGAGTCTATAGATGACATAGATAGTTTCCGAGATATGTACAAAATCCGTGCGCCTGTCCACAATGTCTGTAAAAATTGTCCAGATAACTCCCTAATGCGATTTTTGTGTCAAATTTAAGTTTTATCTTTATTTAGGCTCACTTTATAGGTTTTCGGTTTCCGCCATTTTGTGGGCGTGGCAGTAGGTCGATTTTGTCTTCGAAGCCTTCTTATGGAGCCAAAAATCTCTCCAAGAATCATGATATCTCAATGTTTTGGACGGAAAACGGACCGAAGACATATTTCAACTCTAATCGTCACCCTCATCACCTTGGTATATATAAATATCTGACCTTTTATTAAACTACAAACAACCGTTATCGAAAAAACGTTTTTTAGCACTTTGTTGGAGATATAAAAAGCCTTAATGGAAATAACTTTCAAAAGGCTATGATATGATTTAAGATTTTGTGTATAAATTTTGTAGGAAAATAATAACAGTATAATCTGTACAGAAAAATGGTGGTTTGTAATTTGGTCCCTGGTACCCTGGTTACTGTTTAACTCAAATGTTATTCCATATATAGGTGGCAAATTTTTAAAAGTTTTCTTGTTTTGTCTACAATTTTTTATGAACTTTTTATGACAACCAATACATATACATACATATAGCTAAATATAGATCCTCGCCACGCTGCATTTTTTAGTGATTAAAATGTATGTATGTATAAAATTACATTGCATTCTTCATATATTGTGTTTGTGAAGTTATTATTGTCTAATACAATCGAAGTTAATGTTTTTCTTTGGGTTCACTCTTAAAACCGCTGTTATTTTAATTGAAAAATCGCAACGATTATAAAAAAGCTTATATTCATGGAATTACACTTAATTTAATTGTAATATTATTATTATTAACAACAATGTAGTTATGTTTATATAAAAAAGGAGCATCTTCAAGTGAACGCATGGAACATTGACAAAGTTAATAATAAATCTACATTTACCAATTAAGGCATGTGGAATTTTAAAGCAAGCAGTACTAGTAGAAAGTTTAAAAATTAACTGCAAAGGTTTGGTATCACAAATGTACATATTATTAATAAGCTTTAAAATAATGGTAAAGCGGCCTAAGACGATTTTTCAGTGATTAAGATAAAATAAAATGTATTTATCATTAACTCTCAATTTGAACACCTCAAAGAGTTGAGTGTATTCGCTTATACCTACATACATTCTGTACTGCTGAGACCTCTTACTATAAAACTCAGTAGAAACTGGGTAAACAAAGTAAAGAACGATGTATCCATAGAAATGCATTTCTATTTACACATAGCTGTACACACAGAGCCCCACAATTCTGCACTTGAAGCGCAACTCCTTATATGCAATATTTATGACACAAGTGGCAGCAACACAAACAACGCTGATAGAATGCTGTGAAATGCAAATAACAGCCGCAACAAATTGCCACAACCAGCACTAATGACTGCCATAATGTTCGCGTGTGAAAATAAAAATAGATTAAAGTATGACAATGGAAAAATTCTCGCCAAGAAATGTTGAAAATACTAAAAGCTTCGGTTGTGTACCTATGATGCAGAAAACAGCTGACATGAGAGCATATGGAGAGTTATAATATTGTGCCATATCTTATTTCATTCTTAAATTTGTTTTCTTTTAGTATCACTAGACTGTATTGCTATTAAATGTTTTATGGATTTTTTATCGATTAGATCTTTCAAATTTTGGCCGCCGTTGAGTCCAATTTTCGATGACTCGCTCGAACATTTTGACTAGAAACTGGCGAATGGCACATGTGATGTTTTGCTCCAAGAATGAATCGAAGCAGGATTGTCCGCATAGACTTTAGATTTTACATATCCGCACAGAAATCTAAGAGTGTGATAGACACGATCTTGGTAGCCAATCGAACGGCCTGAAACGTGAAATTATGTCTCAATAAATCCACTAATTGAAGCGATGAGTGGGAAGTGGCACCGTCTTGTAGAAACCAAATGCTTCAATTTCAGACATCAAATAGTCGGTTAATATGGTTTGATTACGGTCGCTATTGACAGTTACGTTTTCACCGGCATCATTTTGGAAGAAATGTGGACCTATTATTCCACCGGCCAACAAACCAATCAAACCGTTGTTTTTTCTGGATTGTATGGCGCTCTTAAATCTCTTCAAGTTGCTCTTTATCCCAAATGCACAAATTGTAGTTGTTTACATACCCATTGAGCCAGAAATTGGCCTCATCACTAAACATAATCTGGATCGAAATCGTCGGATCTTCTTGGAACTTTTCAAGAGAACATAGATCGAAGCGATATTGTTTGAGAAGGTTGAGCGGTTTCAGCTCTTGCTTTCATTTTAAGATATCGACGTAAAAAGTCGTTCCATACGTCAGTCCGAGTTGCTGCGAACGGCGCCGACTCTTCACTGTTTAAGTGCACACTCTCAGTTATGGCTGCTATGTTTTCTTCATTGCGTGCTGGACGTGAACAATTTGGTCACATGTTATCCAATATTGAATGATTAGTGTCAAAATTGGTGACGGCGATGCGTAAAGTACGTTCAATTATGTTGACCATAAGTTGGACGATATTTCGGTGGAGTTCTCCAAAATAGTATATACAAATCTATGCATAAAATATTTTCTATAATTATAGCATTGATCCCGTTAAACGCTACTTGCACTTTAAAAAAAGAAAACGTTATTTTTGAATGCACTGTAAATCCATTGAAGAGAATAATAGCAGGCTTGAGCAGTTTCTCGTTTCATAGATGAAGGTACGGTGGTTTAGATTGCGTTCGAAAGCAATAATCAAGGTGCTGCTAATAATATATGCATATTTTATAAGGTTAAGTGTAAGGAAAGCACTACAAGCACTTCGTAAATGCACTACCTTCTCATGGGTTGAGGTTGAATTTGAAAAAGCGTCTAAAAGAATGAGAAAAAAAATAAATATGACTTGCGGTTATAAATAGCTGAAACTTACTACCGAAAATTTAATTTCGTGTTGCAAAGAAGGCAGCATACTAAAATTTGATTATTTTTTCTGAAAAAGAAATGTTTCCGGACTTTTGTGTGAGTTGTGGTGTTTTGTGTGCAGTTTTTACATATTGAGACTTATGTATCTGTTTAAAATTAATTTTTTACGACGGAAATTGAAAATTTTTTCAAAAGAAGTCTTTTTTTCACGCATTTCGTTTTGTTTTTTATATTTCGGACACAAAAGTGAATACGGGCAACAAAATCAGTTTATTTCTCTACAAAACGTCGCTGTACAAGTAATTTGCTCTATTTGCAGTTACTTGCAAACATTATAAAAACAACTATGGGTATATATATAAAATCCGCTTTTATACTACACTGTGAATGCTACCAGCATATAATTCACCTTATACTGTTTCCATGGGACTATCTATTAGGGTGAAAAAGCCGTTTTATCGCATCTGTGATTACGTAGAATTGTACAAACTGTTGAAAGGTTACTTTGATTTAGAGATAAGTTACTTTATTTTCAGACAAATAACATTATCTCGAAAGTCAGATTCAGTGATGGTAAATAAATTTTCTCACCCAAACATCATTTGTATTTAATATAAAATGTTTTTCAGAGAATTTTTTTTTCAATAATTTTTCTTTTTGGTTTTGGAATAAAAAAACAAAACTTACTACTTCAAAACACTATGAACATTAGTTCTTAGAAACCCAATTTTGACGATAATAGTAGCCGACACCATTAGAAATGTGATAGTTAAATTTGAGCATCAGAAAAGCACAAAGCAGATTGCTGGAGTTCTCGATAACAAGAAATTCCTTAATCTGTAAGTAATTTGGACCTTAAACCTCTTTGCGCAATTAAAAAAAAAATAAAGTTTATCAATAATAAAAATGACTTACTACCAAATATGGACAGGATTTTGTGGAGCAGTAAATTTCCTACAAAGCTATAATTTTTTCGAATTATGCTAATTTGTATCAATTTTTATTTCAGGCACAAAGATATACTGTAAAAGTAAAACCTATTCTGTAATTTTCATTGAGATAACTCAAATGTTGGCCGATATATCCAGGCGGTACCTCGTCCATCGTCCAATTTTCTCACCGACTCCTATAAAATCCTCCCATCTACCCAGCTCGGATATAAAAAATGTTGTATCTGGTGTAATTAGTTATTGATTTATTGCGATTTTAGGTAGGTTTGAACAGTACCGTTATATGGCGAGTCTTCTTCCGATTTCATCCGATATTTTGTTCCTCTGCTATTCGTTCATTCATTATGTTTTGATATTTAGTAAGACTTTAACATTTTGTGAACTTGTATACATTTATTCTTACACCATTATTATTATTTTGCCAAAACAGAAAAATTGAAATTTTTTTGATACTCATATATCACTTTCTGCAATTGCCCTCTGCAGCAACATAATAATTAACAAATACCAAATATAATGTTTAAATAGCAAGCAACACTTTCTAGGTAAGACAATTTAAAGCACTTTACAAACAATAAAATAACACACACGCACACAATCATATACTTCCATGCGGAAAGGGTCTTTCAATATTGCTCATGTGCATTTTCTACAATAGCAACACAATCAAATTCATTCTTTAACTATTTCTGTTTCTCCGCCTCTACTTCTAACTTTTTTCTCCCGCAAGTGTGTACTTCCTTCGATATAAACCTTTTGTTTCTTACCATCGTTATTGTACTTGTCACTGTTGGATTCAAGTCCTCCCTTTATTGATTTCAATATATGTAAATGTATTGTGCGTATTATCAAAAGCTTTAAATCATGTTAGATCAATTTGTACGGTATATTGTAACAACAAAAATAACAATACTGGTTGCTTTTAAAATTTACTCACACTCAACTAATATTTTTACACTAAGGGCATGTACAGGAGGTTGGAAAAACAACAAATATTTTTTTCGCTTGGTATCCTATGGCCTTACAACTTTCATTTTTTCAGCATACATATTCTATGGTTTCGGAATTTAAATACTCTATGGAAAGATATTTTTCAAATTTTTCATAAACTAACCGTTTGACGATATAAACAGTTTAAGTTTGATTACTTTAGTAAATTTTTTTTTTATTTTATAACCTAATAAAAAAAGTCACCATAAATTTCAAAACCATAGTTTTTTAGAAAATTTACCATGTGTGTGAAAGCTTTTGATATTTAACGTCTGCATAAAATATATATTCTGTTTGAAATTTAGTCTCAAGAGTTTTTTTTTAATAAATGTTGTAGTTCTTGTAGACATGTTAATATCTTTGAATGGTTTCCCTTCCATTTCTGTCACTGAACTATGTACTTCCACTTCAGAAGTTACTGCTGTGATAAACACGTACGCTCTTCAAGAATTCATGTTCTTTATATAACACATATCTAGAAATGATCACCTGTGTAAAATTCCGTTTTAAAAGTTATATACACATTTTTTTAATGTAATGCTGCAGTAAAAATTATGTGAAAATATGCAGCTTGATTATGAACAATATGATATCAACTTAAGGTTTAATATTCATTTAAAGGAAAAGTGTTTCATTAGCACCATTTCTATTTATTAGCATCATCTTCATTTGACCACTCCTTCGATTGCTCTTGTTGTCGTCCTTTTTACTATCTGATACTCCATTTATAAATTGCGCTGAGTTTACAATTTTTCTAACTTTGTTTTGCTTCCAACATTCTTTTATATATAACACTTCTTTTGGTGTTTACCGAAGTAAATGTTCTCACTGTATTTATATTGTTCTGTCCTTTGTACAATCGGTTTTAGCTTTGAAAGCTTATGAACTCTGATGATTTGTGCCAAGTTTCGTTGTTATTATTTAATTTATATAAATTTTATATTTTGTTCCTGAATTCGTAATGCATTTATGTTGTTTTACATTAGAAAAGTTTCTTATGCATATGTTTACTTGCTTTTTCCTTCCGATGGGGTGCAATTGAAAGTTTTTAATTTTTCAAGTTTTACTTCATACGACTATCTGTGGGTGTGTTATAAAGCCACCATATCACTTTGGTGTTGTATTAGCTGGGCAACAACGCTCAAATTAAATAGGCTGTTCGTGTCTAAAGTACGAATGGCACAGCTTTTTCTTCTTTTTTGGGATTTCGAGCAAACTTTTTATATATGCCCTTTTTAAATAGGTAATTTTGTTGCTTTATTGACAATATGTAAACTTTTAGCAGACCTTCAATATGTGTCATAAAATCTGAGCAGACCATTGATAATTTACATATATTGTTTTATAAGCGGTTGGTAAAACGCTTAATTCATTTTCTCCCTTTAAATTGAAAAGTTTAGGGATAATGTGATTATTTTTTTTTTTTAATTATAAAATTTTTTTTCTTTAAATGGAGAGTTAGTATCGTTCAAAATTTAAGATATGTCTATTGAACTCGGCTTATGTTTATAAATTGCTTAAATCTTCTAATATACTTTGTAAATTTTATAATATAAGTGTGAAAACTAGTAGCCAAAGAATAATTCAAAGAATAGTTTTTATTAAATTTGCAGACAACATACAGCGCCTTGCATTCTGTAATTGAAGTTATCGTCAGCAGGCGGCAGAAATAAACACTTACAAATTTCTGCATAAAACCCACTATGGCTACGGTAATTGGTCATAAATCAAACACAGGTATACTAATATTAGAACTCCATTAAAAAAATCTCTTGAGGCAATTTGTGCCTTAATGGCTTCATTCCAAGTCGCAGCACTAATTTTTTAACAATTTTTACTTTTGACACTTAAGAGTAGGCTTGAGAATATTTATGACACTCCCACGTTGGAACGTCGTAATGGAACTGTAAGAAATATCTACAACGCCGTCTTTTGAGGATATGAAGGTGTTGCATTTGCATGCAGGCGACGCACATAAAAACGCTTAGAAGTAGGCAAGATATGCCTCTTGAAGCAAAGAAATGCAATTTCAATCATGAATACCGGTTCAGGTTACACAAGTATACGAACTACACATTCTTAACTTATACGAACATACATCTGCATTTGATTGTCATCATACCACATACAGTTTAAAGCGCATTAGCACAATTTGTAATCCTTGATGCGCATGAACTAATTTTGCTGAGTGGCATGCTTTTAATTATGCGAATAATAAAAGTCACTTTAAATTCTCAGACCAGCTACGTGTTGTAGCATCGTATGTATAGAATATGCATATGTAAAAGATGGTTAAAGCACGTTGAAAGAATATGTAACGAGAAAGAACAGTACATTTAAACTTAAGTGGCTTTTTGTCGAGCAATTTAATGTCTGAAGCAGTTTTCAAGGTAGTCACAAATAAGGTAATTCATGACAACTACTATCTTAAAAGGTACTGTAATAGTGAGAAAGTGCTGAAACTCTAAGCTCTTTGCGAGGGAGTATAACCCCCAGCAGCTCTTTTCAACTCCAATAGAAAAAAATTACGAAAAAAGTGGTAAACTCAGTGGGTACTACGTTCTGTTACTTAAAGTAATTGTAATATATAGTGAAAAACTAGGACGCAATATACGAATATCGAAAACCTTTAGCCTAACCCAAAGCATACTTTCATGTAGCAAAGACGTAAATTATTACTCTTCTTGACATTTTTTCTTAATTTTTCGTTCTTTTCAGTTTGAAGGAAAATTTTTGTTAATGTGTGTTACAATTTGTCGACAAGCAATACAGGCAAATTCAATCGAACAAGTAAAAAAGGGCTAAGTTCAAGTGCAAGGGCACATTTTATATCTTGCAACTTGAAGAAATAAATGCGAGGGAAATACCAGTGGATCGGAATCCAAGCAATTTTTTATATATAGTGCATATAATATATATAACTCATACACTGACCGACATATTCAGCATTAGATTTATCAGAAAAAAAACGAAATATATGTAGTATATGGGAGTGGGAGCTAGTATCAACCCGATTTTATCTATTTTTGGTCATACCAGCTACTATAAATGTGGGAACGACAGACGAACGCAAGACAAATGCGACACTGCAAACTTAACGAACAGATTAACTAAAAGACGAAGATAAGAATAAAACGGACTGTAGCGCGTACTTCGTAAGTGGTCAGTCGTTATACGGTCATCAAACCTATAAGACCATATTTAATATCATCGGTCGTTTTATGGTCATCAAACCTGAAAGACGTACTATTTTAGCATCATCTAAAATATTTTATCATAAACCATTGTTTCAAATAAACCTAATTTAATAATTTAAAATAAACCTATGTAATTTAATTATAAACCTACATTTGGGGGCTCAGCCGTGAAAATTTAAGCCAACCGGAAAATTTTAAAACATTTGTGTTGCACCAACAACGCGTTTTCTTACGTAAAAAGTGATCTAGTGGCATCAACCGGCGGATCATAGTAAAAGAAACAACAAGTGTTCAGTGGCGCAACTGTACAAGAACAATTTTTTTTCTTGCTCGCGAAACTTCTACGAGCAGCAGCATCAGCATTATAAGTGCGAATATGAACGCAGCAGTTGTAGCAGAGTGCCGCACCTATTGTTAGTCGAAACACCAGCAGAGCAGTTTACGTCAGCCGCAACAGCAGCAACAGCAGCAACAGCATAGCCGTTGTAATTTGAAATTTTGCTGAAGGAAGAGGAGTAGACGCTGAAGAAGGAAAACTATTCGAAGACGAAAAGAAGTAAAACTACTCGAAGGAGTTGAAGAAGGAGAAGTAAGATAGAAAGCCAAACGAAGATGAAAAAAATAAGATAAGGACGAAGAAGACGGAAAATCTAATAAGAAGCAGTTAAGGTAAAGTAACCTTAAGCCAAACGAAGAAGAAGAAAATAAGTTAAAGACGGAAAAGACGAAAACTCTAAAAAGAGAAAGTTAAGGTAAAGTAGTTGAACAAAAGCATACGTAAATTTGTAAGAACCCGAAAGACGATATAAGCAAAGAGTGTAACACGAAGTTTAATGTTAAGAAGTTCATTGTCGAAATTAAGCTAGACAAAGAAAGTAAGACAAAGTGAATGTTAAAGAATATCAAAAATCTGATTGGAAAATCTTTTTGTATAATAAATGTATGTAAATATGTACATAACTGAAAGAAACGAAATGAAATTTTGTGAAATGCAATGCACATTTGTAGTATCCGTTTGATGTAAATTTCCAAAATATTTGTATTTTAAATTGAAAATTCAAAAACTGTGAACTCATCCATTCTCATTAATAATGTTTGAATTCGTGTATAATTTATGAGAACTAAACTTTACTGTATTCATACATTCTGTTCAAATTGTCAGTTGACCTACTAAATAATTTTGATGTAATTCTAAAAAATTCTAACAAAATACTTACGCTGTCTTAAACTAAGATATATTTTTAAATTACTTTATACGTATTTTATATAGTTATTTATATAGTAAACATGGATATTTAATACTTTAAAAGACAAACTAAGGGAACTAGGAGTAAGTGGACGGAAACATTGAGGGAAAGAATTCTCCAACATTTAGGCCTGATTGACGACGGTGACGATGACGAAAATGAGCGATTTTCAGTCCAATCATTTCATCTGCACGCTATCACGCTTAAAGATATTGAAAAATTACACTTTTGATGGAACGATATGTCTGATATACAGAAATGGATCGAACAAATAGAAGAAAATGCAGAAATAGTAAATTGGAATGATGTACAAAAATTCGTTTATACAAAACAGTTATTGAGGGGTGCTGCAAAAATGTATGTGGGTAGTAAAACGGAAACATGAGCCGACATAAGATGTTAGGGAAAAGACAGAAGAAGGTGAATCGACGTGAATACCTATATGCTTTGATGGAGATCTCCACTGATGAAGAAAGTTTGTTGGAATATTTATAGATGGCATTCCGGGATCTGATTGACGCTAAAACGTGACAGAACTAAAAGAACAGTTGACGATGAAAATCAAGCAGGAACCAAAAGTTGAAAATTTGAAGAAAGCGATTGAATAAAACAGGAGAATTCGTTGCCATTAAGAATCGATAAAATATTTTATAAATGTGGTGAACCTTCGCAAATAGCTAGAGATTGTCCGTTTTATTAAAAATTTCGCATTAATCGCAAAACCTTTATCAGACTTAATGAAGAAAGACGCAGAATTTAAATTGGGTGACAAACACTTAATTTCGTTCAAACAACTGAAGACAGCTCTTATTCAGGCCCCAGTTCTCGAACTATTTAACCCTAAAGCAACGATAGAGATTCATACAGACGCATCAATGTACGGTTACGGAGCAATTCTTCTCCAAAAGAACTCCGAAGATCAACAGTTTCACCCAGTTCAATTCATGAGCCGCAAAACAACACCTGCAGAACAGAAATATCATTCATATGAGCTTCATTAAGACATAGACTTAAAGAGGCGCAATTGAGAGATATGTGGACAAAAACCGTTCGAAAGATTTTTGAAGAAAAGAGCTACGAAAATTTTTACATCCATAACGATATACTGTATAAAGACCCAGATTTACAACTGATTGTGGTGCCATCACAGATGGAGAAAGAGATAATTGAGGTTGCACAGCGTCAAGGACATTTTTCAGTGAAGAAAACAAAGGACTGCTTAGAGAAGGATTTTTACATTCCTCAACTAGAAAAGAAAGTTACGGAAATTGTAAATAGTTGCATTGCCTGCATTGTCGTCAATTCGAAATGTGGTAAAAAAGATGGCTTTTTAGCACCCATTGATAAAAAGGATAAGCCTTTGTTGACTTTCCATGTATATCATGTTGGTCCTCTCACGGCTACACGAAAGCAGTACTAACTATACTTGTAGTTGTGGATGCATTTTCGAAATTTGTGTGACTTTATCCCACCAAAGATACGGGCACTGATGCAGTGATCGATCGATTGACGAAGCAAGAAACCACGTTTGGCAATCCAAGAAGAATCATTACAGATAGAGGTTCAGCATTTACATCGCACGCCTTTGAGGATTATTGCACAAATAATCATATTCAGCATTTACTCATTACTACTGGAGTACCAAGGGGAAATGGCCAAGTGGAGCGTATACATAAGATAATAATTCCCATGCTAGCAAAGCTTTCGAAAGATAATCCAGATCAGTGGTATAAATTTATTGGCAAAGTTCAACAATACATAAATAACTCTCCTCCGAGAAGCACAAAGATAGCACCATTCAAATTGTTATCAGGATGTGACATGAGCCTTTCGGATTTACCACGATTAGATGAAATTATGGAAACGGAAGCTATTGAATCGTTCGAGATAGATCGAAACGAAGCACGACAAATAGCCAAACAAAACATTTCGGCTATCCAAGAAGAAAATCGTAGAAATTATAACCGAAAACGCAAAGAAAATCGAAATTATAAAGTGAATGATCTAGTAGCTATAAAACGTACTCAATTTGGACCAAATCTGAAATTGAAAAGAAAATACTTTGGACCGTACAAAATCATCGAAAAGTTATCACATGGACGTTATAAAGTACAAAAGCTTGATGAAGTTGAAGGACCAAATTTGACCTCAACCGTGACCGAGTACATCAAACCATGGAGTTCAGAATTCAAACCTATAAGACCATATTTAATGTCATCGGTCGTTTTATGGTCATCAAACCTGAAAGACGTACTATTTTAGCATCATCTAAAATATTTTATCATAAACCATTGCTTCAAATAAACTAAATTTAATAATTTAAAATAAACCTATGTAATTTAATTATAAACCTACATAAATATGCCACATATTCCAAAAATATTCCCTGGGTTTCATTAAGGTGCCGCATACAATCATCAATCATGTGGAGTAAAATCAGAGCCGGATGTTCGAAAATCCTGATATTAGTTACATATATGGGAGCTAGGTTGGCTTTGACCAATTGCATCTATCTTAAACACACTGTTATGAGTAAAACTTGCTCTGAAATTTCCATTGAGATAACTCAAATATTGGCCGTTAAAGTCAATTTTGGTTACCGGGTTCCACATATTCGGTACCTACGGGCTTGAGCAGCTTTTGTTAGATTGGTATAATTTTTGGTCGTGAGCTGGCATACTTTATAGGAATTGAAATAATAATGGCGATTGTTGTACATACCGTATCTTATGAAAACTTCTATCGACAGTATGAAAATGGATGAAATCGGAGGATAATAACGCCCAATTCCCATATTACGGTACTGTTAAAAACTACTTAAAGCGTAATAAGTCAATAATTTAATTCGCCAGAGACAGGCTCTATGAAAATTGGACGATTGGCGTTGCACCGTTCACTTTTTGGTGAAATCCCATATCTCGGTACCCGACTGACCGATTTCGACAAAATTTAGTTCGTGGCATTCTTCTTACATTCTTATGTTTCATTGTGAAAATGGACCAAATCGGACAACAACCACGACGACTTCCCATATAGCATAATTTAAAATTCTAATGTCGGTCAGTGTGTAATTTGTATAACAGAAATTAAGTGATAATCCTTTTCTTATAATGATATGGGTTCGATTGGACCAATACTTCCCTTAGCTTCCATATACCTAATATAAAGATTTTCGAGCTTCCGGGTGCCTTTGGACCGCATATATCGGTCAATGTGTGAGTTATCCCAATGAAAATAAGAGAACAGCCCATATGTAACTAATATCAGGATATACAGCGCGTAGCTAGGGAACATACATATAAATGAATGAAATGTTAAGGCTGCGAACATTTGTAAAATTTTAACCGGGACACTCACCTCACAACGATGGAATTTACCCCGTGAAATATTAACATTGTTCAGATTTTAACAGAAAGGAATGTAATTGATAACATGATGAATCAGGGAATATTTTTTATAAATTACAAATTTTTTTAGCTTATAGTGATGATAATAAGCTAAAAAAATTTGTAATTCAAAAATGCATTGATATATGTATTTCCTTACATAATTCATGCAATGACACCATGAGGAATCAAACAGCATAAAAATGCATGTTGCCGTCGGCATTTTCATATCTATGTATGTACAATCAACATTTTTTTCTCAAATCAGGTACAAAGTTATATAGTTTTAAAATTATACTCTGGATCCGCCCTTATCTCCACTTAAGTGGTTGTTGTAACTGTGACTGTTACACCATACATCAAATGTATGTTTATCATATATATAGTACATCATGACGTATGAGCAACTCAGAATTTATAAGGTTGTTGTATGAAAAGAAAATGCGACTTGAAAATTTGTAGTATTTGAAGTACATAAATATATGATCAGCATTACGTGCTCAGTTCATTTAGCAGTATCCGTCTGTCTGTATATATTCAAACTAGTCCTACAGTTTTTGAAAAAACGCTTTCTTTGTTACGCTCTTTTCTCCCCAATAACCCGTACATTGGCTGAAACCACCGATATGGAATCACTATACCAAATAGTTAAAATAAAAATGTTTGCATGGAAAACTCTTTCATTTGATGAGATATTTTCAAGAAATTTGATGTGGAGTATCAACCTGCTTCTGGAGAAAATAGTTCGAGCCGCAGAACTAAATAGAGAAGGTACCATCTTCTATAAGAGTGTACAGCTGCTGGCGTATGCCGATGATATTGATATCATCGGCCTTAACACCTGCGCCGTTAGTTCTGCTTTCTCCAGACTGGACAAGGAAGCAAAACAAATGGGTCTGGCAGTGAACGAGGCAAGACGAAATATCTCCTGTCATCAAACAAACAGTCGCAACTTGGCACTCTTGTCACTGTTGACAGTCATAACTTTGAAGTTGTAGATAATTTCGTCTATCTTAGAACCAGCGTAAACACCACCAACAATGTCAGCCTAGAAATCCAACGCAGGATAACTCTTGCCAACAGGTGCTACTTCGGACTGAGTAGGCAATTGAGGAGCAAAGTCCTCTCTCGACAAACAAAAACCAAACTCTATAAGTCACTCATAATTCCCGTCCTGCGATATGGTGCAGAGTCTTGGACGATGTCAACAACCGATGAGTCGACGTTGCGAGTTTTCGAGAGAAAAGTTCTGCGAAAGATTTATGGTCCTTTGCGCGTTAGCCACGGCGAATACCGCATTCGATGGAACGATGAGCTGTACGAGATATACGACGACATTGACATAGTTCAGCGAATTAAAAGACAGCGGCTACGCTGGCTAGGTCATGTTGTCCGGATGGACGAAAATACTCCAGCTCTGAAAATATTCGACGCTGTACCCGCCGGGGGAAGCAGAGGAAGAGGAAGACCTCCACTCCATTGGAAGGACCAAGTGGAGAAGGACCTGGCTTCGCTTCGAATATCCAATTGGCGCCACGTAGCGAAAAGAAGAAACTACTGGCGCGCTGTTGTTAACTCGGTTATAATCGCGTAAGCGGTGTCTACGCCAATTAAGAAGAAGAAGAGTGTTGTAGGATCTGGAAGAGTTTTTTGTTTTGAAAATTTGTCGAAAAACTCACGAAGGATCAATGCAGTACGCGACTCTGCATCATTGTGGTTCAAAACCAAGAGTTGTCGGCTCATAATTCCGGCTCCTTTTTTCTAATAACCTCGCGCAACCGACATAAGGCTCAAATAGTATTTCTTGTTGACAGTTTGGCCGGTCGGAAGAAATTCGGAGTGCACCATATCTCGAAGATCGAAGAAAATTCTCCACATAACTTTGATTTTTGACCTGCTTTGAGGTGAGTTTTTCAGCTTCGGAGTTCGGCCGATTGATCGTCTGTTTCTAAGTCCTAAGTAGAGATCCAAGACTCATCGCCAGTAATAATAAGTTTTATGGCATCCTGTTAGCCAGAAACCACGCTGTTTTTCGGAAAAAATTTAGTGATTTTAGAATTTAGTGATTTTACTTTTCATAAGCCCAAATGATCTTTCAAACTAGTTTTCCCTGATCCTTTGGATATTCCAACGATGCCAGTAATATCTCCAACTGTTAACCGCCGATTCTCAGGCACCTATTTCTTTATTGTCAGTTGATGCTGACGGCCGTCCTGGATCCACTCTTTATATGCAGTATAGCATATGCTGTCGGAATGCTGTGATAATGCAAATAACAACCTTAAAAAATTGCCCCAAGCAGTACAAATGGCAGTAAAACTGTTCGATATGTGTATTTTTCACTAACTCACCGTTTTTACTGTGCACTGCAAATGCTTTTATATTTTCTCACTCACCTTCACGATCACTACCAAATTTGTTTTGTAAAAAAAATGAAATTGGCGAATTGACGAATTGGTTTTAAAATATATATATAATATATTGTATGTATTTTATCAGGATCTTCACAATTTGAATGTTAACGTTGTAAAAAGTAATAAGTAAGAAAAATGCTTATAACACTATGCACTGCCGAAAAACTGGAGATTAACTGCCGAATAAACTGGATGAAGAACTGGAGATTTAAATGCCGAAGAACTTGATATTGATTGCCAAAAATGTGGATTTTTGCCCGAAAACTGATATTGATTGTAAAACTGGAGATTTAAAAGAAACTGGATGAAGAACTGGAGATTTAACTGCCGAAAAACTGATATTGATTGCCGAAAAAAAACTTAGACTATTTGCGAAAAACGGAAAACTCGGAAAAATTAACTGCCGAAGAAACTGGATGAAGAACTGGAGATTTAACTGCCGAAGAACTTGATATTGATTGCCGAAAAAAACTGTAGATTTAACTGCCGAAAAACTGGATATTAATTGCCGGAAAACTGTAGATTTAACTGCCGAAGAAACTGGATGAAGAACTGGAGATTTAACTGCCGAAGAACTTGATATTGATTGCCGAAAAATCTGTAGATGTAACTGCCGAAAAAACTGGATATTAAAGAAAAACGCTCGTTCGAGGTGTTTGCCCACGCGTGCAAGTCGCGGTTAAAGTCGAAAGTGAAGTGAGTTGCAGTTGTCCTTTTGGTCCCCTTTTCTTTTCTTTTGTGTGTGGAATCAGCTGGTGTGATGTGGTTGGTTGGTGTGTAGGGTGGAATGTGACGTTGGTGGTTTGTGACGTGGGTATGATGAAGGTGCGTGTCAATGTTGTGAAGTTGATGTGGCGTGATCGTGTGGTGTGTGTGTGGATGCCTGGGGGAGGATGCTCATTTGTACAATATGTAAAAATAAAAATAGATTAAACTATGGTTATAGAGAAATTCTCGCGAAGGAATATTGAAAATACTAAAAGTTGACGTGAAAGCAAGCATTTGTCTGTTGCAAATAATTTACCACAATTGCAGTTGCCTGAAAATACCCAGCGTGCTTGTGGCGGTGAATTCTTGTTGTCAGCATTTTATTTTCTGATATTTCCATACAACACATAGGAGACAAATCTTAATAATATCTCCGCTTTTTCGACTATCCCCAACAATAGTGCTCAACAATGTGTTAGAGATGTTGCTATAATTTTCATTTTTCTTTATCTTTTCTCACATTTCTCCTTCATTTTTGCAGTTCTAACAAACACTTCATGGACTATATAATGTGCAATGAGACGAAGTCTAGGAGTTCATGGCAGTTTTATTGCGAACGGCAGTTCTTACTACCATGAAGTTTAGAAAGTAAGAAATAATGAAACGTTTCAAACGTTTCATATTTTTGTAATTTGCAAGGATTTAAGCCAAGGAAGCCTTTGTATGGCTTGTAAGTTATATGGAGTTTAGGGCGAGTTTTCACCCGATTTTACACAGTCTTATCGCAAATACTTGCATATACCGTTTTAAGAAAAACACGCTCTCTCAATTTTATTAAGGAAACTCAGATGTTGACCGATATATGTATGTATGAGTTATAAAGTACTTGGAAGATATTCATGTGAGAGGTTGGTGAGGCTATAGTCCGATTTCGTCCATTTTCTTAGTGTAACATAAAAATCTCAATGGAATATCACGTACCAAGATGTTTGAAACCAGGCGGGCGAGGGGTTTATCATTCGATCTCATCCATTTTCACACTGTCGGTAGAACTTGTTATAATATTTCCGTTAGGCGAGTTTTGTTGCTGCGGCTTTAGTGGTTTTGGAGATATGGATATTAAACTTATTGGAAATGGGGGACCCGTCCACTTTTTCGAAATTTTTTGCCTGCAGGTGCGCTGTGCTATTGTGATCCCCTGTACCAAATTAGAGTTTTACCTTTTTCAAAAACAGTCAGTTTCTTACAAAATTTGTCAAAGGAAATATGTTTTGAAGTCCTTGGAAGCGAGATTTGCATTTTTCTTTTCATTTTCTTTACTGCTAAAATTAAGTGAGTCTTGGAAAGCACCAACCGCAGAAAATATAAAATTTTTTTGAGCAACCTTAACGTATGTATATAAAAGTTATTTCACCAGATGGAGAAGCGCGCAGCTGTGCTAATGGATTTTCAGCGGGAATTTGACCGACTATGATCCAATTAAAAGGTGAATTTATAATATTGAAGAAGGTTCTGATGGCCATCACGCCGGAGGCTTTTTTTAAGTGCCACGATGACTGGTAAATTCGTTGGCATAAGTGCATCGCAGCGGAAGCCGATTACTTTGATAGAGATACAATGAACAAAATTCACCTTTCAATTTGATCACAGAATACCTTTGAATCAATTCCAACTTTATGATTTCTATTAGTTAGATTATAACTATTTGTTAATGAGATATAGCATTTTCATAAAGCTACTTGTTATAGTTTACAAAAAAATGGATCATAAAGCATTTCGTGTGTTAACAAAGTATTGCTTTTTGTGGAAAAATACTGTTGAATTTGGGCTCTGCACTAGGTAGATTAACCGTTGAAAAGAGACTTGCTAAGTTGAAAAGAGGCGAAATAAGCACCTGGAACAATGAAGGCAGTGGACGCCCTAAAGAGGCAAAAGCTCTGTGCAAAGTGTGTGCGTCGCAAGTTCATAATACAACACAAACAACGAATTGCTGACTCAGAGGAGTGTTTGAGTGCTCTTTAATCGTAATAAAACCGAATTTTTGCGTCGGTGTGTGACAATAGAAACACGGCTCCATCATTTCACACTGGACTCCAATCGACAGTCATTCTAGTGGACTGCACATGATGAACCGGTTATAAAGTCGGTTGGCATTCATCGACTGATTGCTGAGCCAGTTCTACATATTCTACAAATATTTAGCAATTGTATTATTTTTGTGGAAGGATCAGTTAGAAATTGTACGCATATACTTGGTTTATACTATGGTTGGTTTTATACTATGGTTTCTGTTTAAATATTTCTCGTTAGAGAGCTGCGATAATAAACGTGTCTGATCGCTGCTAAATTCAAAGTGATATAGGCCTCCATCGCGCTATTTATAGGCACGCTCCCGCCGTCCAGCCCCGGTACCGCGGCAAACCCTAGGTCCCGCAATTTTTAAATCTGTAATATCTTCGAAAATATTAATTTAAATCAAATGCTTTAAAGGGCCATATAGATCTATATTAAATCCACAATGTATTTGGAGTATTTTATGAAACAAAGATTAATGCTGTTTGGTTAAAATCGCTTTGAAACTAGCCATTATTTGTCGTAAAAAGTAAATGACAAAAAAATGTTATTGTGCGATATCCATAAAAGATAAACATATACCATCGTGGAGTTTTCTGTAGACATTTTCAATTGGTACAATACTTAGTATATTATTTTGATAAATGTTATAGGGTTCAGCTTGCGTTTGCAATGTAGGCGGAAAAAATTTAATTACTTACGACATCAAATTAGAAGGCTAAAAAACAATAGTATTTCTCTACTATTTAATGAATGTTATTATACATACACACCCTCCTCTTCAAATAAAAAAATTTTAACATGAAGTATGTTAAGAAAGATTTTTAAAAAAGCCACATCTTCCTCTGTGAACACTTTGTGCCTTAAATAAACGTTGCTTTTGTTGATGCCACAGTCAACGTTCGGAATATTGTTTTTCACCAAAAATTTTGTACAAATATGTTCCAAAATTTTTTTGGACTAAGCAGAAGAAGAACCAAAACGCGTGAAAGAAAAACAACGTTAAAATTTAAGAAAACATTTTGAATAAAAATTATGCATTATTTCTCACTGCTTTATAGTTATGCAGAAAGATTTGTAAAGAGTGATGCATTTGTAGGTTTCTTAATTTTTAACACTTTTCGGCATTTAGCTTTTGAAGATTATCGCTTTCAAATCTTGGTCGCGGCTACATCTCAGATGATCTATCCGATGAGTTCAATTTTCAATGACTCGTTCCGGTATTTCGAGATTGCGAGATTGTCCGCATAGACTAGCGTTTAATACCACATGCTGCTGCGAACGGCGCCAAATCGACTCTCCACGGTCTTCGTGTATACTCTTAGTTACTGCTGCTAAATTTTTCTCACTGTTTGCTGAAGAAATGGGTCTATTCGATCGAATATCATCCAATAATGACTGCTGGGTTTCAATATCGGTTTTGGTGTTGTGAATAGTATGTACAGCTGTTCACAGAACGTGAATTTTCGTTAGTCTTTATAAAACGAAATAACACGACTCACGCG
The DNA here is from genome assembly GCF_024586455.1 of Bactrocera neohumeralis. Taxonomy (NCBI): domain Eukaryota; kingdom Metazoa; phylum Arthropoda; class Insecta; order Diptera; family Tephritidae; genus Bactrocera; species Bactrocera neohumeralis. Next base: position 56,251,515 of record NC_065920.1, on the reverse strand, counting down.
TAGTCTGTGCACTTAATAAATATGTGCACTATTTATTTCAGATACATATTTTGACTACAACTTTCTTAACAGACATAATTCTTTCAATAAAACGAATCTATTATTCTGATCGTATTTATTCAATAGATAAATTGGAATCCTCTGTTATAAGCCCACCTTACCAACAGCTACAATAGATTCGGTTTATCAAAAACAAATTCACAAATTATTCACCTAAATTTGAAATAAAAGTTTCTTACAGGGTCCGACACTCGAAGTGTAACCAATTAAAAAAGCCATAAATTTGGTTATAAAAATCATTTTTATTTATTTAAAAATACAGAATATGTGAAAATAATCATAAATTCAGGACTAATTAACCTTTGCTCGATGTGACCACCTTTTGCCTTAACTATGACCTTGAGACGGTCAAAAAACGAATCTCAAGCTGCTCGAATGTGACTTGCCGGTATTTTGGCCCACTCACGGACAATGGCTTTCTTCATTATCTCGAGACTGATGTATTTTTTACTTCGGCCTTTGCTCTCCAAAATGGCCCAGAGAGAATAATCCATTGGATTCGCATCTGGTGAATTCGAGAGCTGTTGTGTGGTCGTAATGACGTTCGGAACGTTATTTTTCAGCCTTTCTTGGTTCACTCGCGTTTTGTGAGACGGTGCTGAGTCTTGTTGAAACGTCCATGGTTTGCAACCGTAATGTTTGTTTGCCCACGGCTTCAAAGCAGCCTTCAGAACACTTTCCTGATAATATGTCGTATTTACTTTGACGCCAGGCTCGATGAAAACAATTGGAGAGCGCCCATCTGCGGTGACAGCGGCCCAAACCATTATTTGCGGCGGGTGCTGCCTCCTGGTGGCCAACCGATGACTTAGATTCTCGTATGAACGATCGGTCAAGTAAAGCCTATCGTTTTGAGAGTTTACGAATTGCTCAATTGGAAAAATTTTTTCGTCAGAAAACACAATGTTCGGAATTTGACCGCTTTCAGCAAAGCGAAGGAACTGCTTCGCTCTCTCAAGCCTTACTTGTTGTTGCTCTTCGGTGTGAGATCAAGGGCGTTTTGGAACTTGTAAGGCTTGACCTTGAGCTCATTTTTCAATATGCGTCGGATGCTGCGGTCGGATATTTTCAGTTCTTTAGCCGTTTGATTTGTAAGGTAGTAACGAGTGATGGAGCGATAAAGAAAACTTTATTCACATTAAGGTGGTTGAGCTTACGAACAATTGCTTGCTGTGAATTTCCAGCTAAATATAAAGCAATCACACTTTTAAGTTTGAATTCCATCGTTGATCACTTGTTTTTGCGTTCACTTTTGGCAAAACGCTTTTCCACACTTGTGAACAATACTCCGAACTGTCATTCAGCAAATTTATAAACTGCTGATTCCAGTGCGACAGCTGTGCGAACGGTTTGAACACTCGAGTGCCGGATCCTGTTGTAATACAAGTAACTGACAAGCATCAGTAATGTGTTTTATGTTGTTACCCTTCCATAATATTTAAAATGTTATTTTGACTTAAAAAAATGTACTATATACACTTGATTTCTCCGCCAACTTACAAAGTTATACAACATATGCAAAAAGGTCGCTTTTGCCTTAGGAGCAGCTCTCCTTTACTTCAATTTAAATTACACGAAATAAGTGTAGAAGCAAATTTTAAATTTCAACCAGTGATATATTACTCGTCAAAAATATTTCACTATGGTGAAGATATCACACAAAACAAATTAATCCCAATTCAATCGACACCATTTAACCGAATAAAATGTTCAATTGACCGTAAGGCAAACCCATCTTAACAGCCGGGCATCCAACTGCCAAATCTTCATGGTCCACATCAACGACAAAAAAGACGTAGTAATAAAACCAATAATAAACCAATATACTCAAAAAAGTAGATGTAAAACTAGAATTCAAAACCTGGTCGCGTATTTGACCTGACAATTTGTACACCAAATTTTTTATTATTGACACAAAAGGGAAAAACATAAAAATTTGTTTTCGTATTTTTTGCAACTACTTTTACTGTTTAATACTATTTGTTGTTGTTGTTGGCAGTGGAAACTTCCTGAGCTTCGGCACCTTTTTAATTTGTAGTGGATCCTGTAGAAGTTGTAGTTGTTGTTACTAAATCGAACATTTTTTTATTTCATTGATGTTGTATTATTATCGCTAACATTTGCTCGTATACAATCATACGAATGTGCTAAAAGGAACATACAACCAACCAACCAATAACCCAACCACTGCACAAATTATTCATAAACAACCATTACATTAACTTAAATTGACAGTTTGGTGTGGTTTTAGGTCTGATGGAACATCGGTCCGTAATACCTCTCACATGTTGACCGACATTTCTGGCAAAAACAGCCATATGCACTGGGGTATGGGAAGGCCTGAACACTTTTGATGAATTTAGACTCGGTTTCACCTTATTTCACGCTTTCTCAAAGGGTGTCAATATGGCTTACTGGAACTCTGTTCAAATTTGGGTGATATAGATTGAATGGTTTACATTGTTGCTTTAGAAAATAACCTGTGCCAACTTTCGTGAAAATACATTGTGAAATGTGAAAGTTTTCCATACAAGAACTTGATTCCGATCGCTCAGTTTGTATGGCAGCTATATGTTATAGTGGTCCGATATCGGCAGTTCCTACAAATGAGCAGCTTGTTGAAGAGAAAATGACGTTCGCAAAATATATCATAAAAACTGAGGGACTAGTTCGTATATATACAGACAGACGGACAGACAGACGGGCATGGCTAAATCGACTCAGCTCGACATACTGATCATTTATATATATACCTTATAGGGTGTCCAACCTTTCCGTCTGGGTGTTACAAACTTTGTGACAAACTTAATATACCCTGTTCAGGGTATAAAAATGTAAATATTCCGACGTGAAAAATCGCAAGGAAGAAATGAGAAATGACAGCAAAAAGTGTGTGATGGTATGTAGCTAGTCTTATGCCAACTTTTGAGTACATATACATACACGCCCAACCTTCAAATTTCAAATAATGTCACTGAACAGTGACACGGCTAATTTGCACGTCTTGGTGGGTAAGTGGTAAGTACAAGGTTTAGTTAAGATAATTGAAATTTCTGGCATAGTTTCAGGTATCAAACGCGTGAACCATTTCCCTTTGCGTTCATTTAAATCCCTTGGTCTGATAAATAATGGAGTGAAGTGGAAGTGAATGTATTAGCTGTAATTAGCAAATGCTTGATGGTATTCACTTAAGCGTTTCATTTACAGTTTTGGAAAGAAATACATTGCTTGTTAGTCACTTGCTTATGTTCACTATTTGATTGATTTCACATTTTTTTCTTAATCAGCTTTGTCAAAATTGGTAAGCATTTTGTTATCCCTTGGTTCTTTCCTCATTTTTTAAAACAAATTAAAATAATTATGTACGTTGTCAGAAATATCATTTGATATATTATTTGCATCTATACCACTCTTGTTTTTTTTTTTGTTTTTTTAAGTATGGGGAAGCATCAAAAGCCGAAGTGCGAAACTTTAATCCGCTAAACCTAACTTACTCCCAACTCCAGACTCTCCCACGGGACCACCTGATTAGGTATTACTTCGTGGGAGTGATAAGACATTTAAGTCTCCTCTATAGCACGGACTGACAGACGCCTATTCTGCTCTATATATCTAAGTTTTGTCAAGATTGAAGCTGCCGTTTCGCTGACAGCTTTCCAGTTCTCTAAGTGTCGTCAAATTTTCCACCGTAAAACTACCACCGAGTGTAGTTTTAAGTTTTTCCCTTGCACTTAAAAAGCGAGGGCAATAAAAGAATACATGCTCAGAGTCTTCAAAGCACTCTGAACACGTCGGACAATTCGGACTAATGTCGTGCTGGAATCTGTGCAGGTAGCTTCTAAAGCAACCATGCCCACTTAGTATTTGGGTTAGGTGGAAATCCAGGTCCCCATGTCGTCTATCGATCCAAGAATGGATGTCCGGTATCAGTCTGTAGGTCCACCGTCCCTTGTGTGAGGTTTGCCACCGCTGCTGCCATATCGTTAAGCTTTTCATTCTCTCTTCTCTTTTGGCTCCTATAGATGGCTCTGGTAATTTGTATACTCTTTCGTATTCGTCACCCTGGATGTCAATGGGCATCATACTGGCTATTACTTCAGCAGCATCACTTGAAATTGTTCGGAAAGCACTGATAACTCTTAGTGCCGACAGCCTATGCACTGTGCTTATTTGTCTGGCATATAACATAAACGATCTCATTGCCTTTGCGAGTAATAAACGCCGGTGGAAACACACGCAGCCTTTATTTGCCATCATTCTAGATAAGGCATTCAGGATTTTATTCGCTTTACTTGCAGTGTATTGTAGGTGATCCTTAAATTTGAGCCTTGAGTCTACAGAGGTCGATATGAAGATGGTTCCTCCGGAGGCTTTTTTGGTTTAGGAAGTAGAACCAATCGCTGGACTTGCCATGGGGCGGGGACTATTCCTTCTTTTAAGCATGCATTGTACATTTTTACGAATAATTTTGGTTTCAGTATCATGGCTTCCTTTAGGTCTCTGACTTTCCATGGGTCGGGAAATATTCCTTCTTTTAAGCATGCATTGAACATTTTTACGAATAATTTTGGTTTCAGTATCATGGCTTCCTTTAGGGCTCTGTTTGGAATGCCATCTAATCCAGGCGCTTTGCTGCTTTTAATTTTTCCGGCTATGGCCAATATTTCTTCTTCACTAACTAGCAGTGGTGGCTCTATGACTTCGGATCGAGGCTTAGCATAAGAAATACTGTCGTGTTTTGGAAACAAAGTTTCGACGACATTTCTCATGAATAATGCACTTTTGGGTTGTTGTGCCTTGTTTTTGAATTTTTACATATATATTTTATATGCTGTTCCCCATGGGTCTTCGTTTGCTTCCTAACAGAGTTTTTCAAAACACTTCTTTTTACTGCGACCAATTGCTGACTTCAGAAGTTTCTTTTGACTTTTAAGTATATTCCTAAGGCTGCTTTCATTTTCTTCACTCTGATTACGTTGTAGGCGGCGTCTAGCTGAGTTGCAGAGTTTTCTGAGCCCAGCTATTTCTTCATTCCACCAATACACTGGCCTTCGGTGGTTGTGGTTTGCTGTCCTACGCATGGTTGCGTCGCAAGCTGTGGACAATTTTTTTCGCACTGTGGATACCAAGTGCATGGCGTCTTCGCCTTGTATATTTTCTGAACTCCAGACCATCTCAAAAAGTTCGACATTAAAGTCTTTTTGTTTCCAAGTTCGTTTTTGGCATGTGTTCCTGCTGCGGCGTTCCATCCCTCCGGTATATGAGACTTCGGCAATAATAGCCATGTGGTCACTATTTGTAAATATGTCCGACACCGCCCACTTAATGTGCCTACTAAGGGCGTCGTTGGCGAACATGAGATCGATTATGGAGCCTTTGTTTCCTTTTTGAAATGTATTTTTCGTTCCGCTATTCAGGATCGTAAGATTCGTTTGGCCGAGGAATTCAAGTAGTAGACGCCCACGGTGGTTTGTGCGCCTACTACCCCAAGCGGTCGACCACGCATTGAAGTCGCCTGCGATTATAATTGGTGCTTTGCCTCTGGTTTCTAGAGCAAGTTCCAGGAGGAATTCTTCAAAATCTTTAATAGAGGCGCTGGGAGACGTATATTTGCCCATGTGAAAAAGTTGTGATATCTGGAGCGAGATATAAATGGTTGCCCTTTACATGACCATATTGCAGCTTTTCCGGATTTGTCTGTGGTCCAAGTGCTTTCCGAACGCTGGGAGTATTGTTCGCTTAATAAAGCGACATCAATATTTTCTTCAAATGCTGTCAGTTCAAGCAGATCTTGTGCTGCAGCACAGTGATTTAGATTTAATTGCAAAATCTTCATTTCCTTAAATATTTCGCCATCTCCAAGTACTTGGGGCAAGTAGTACTCAAGGCTGAGTGTGCTCCTTTACAAAGCATGCAGCTAGGATCGTTAGTGCATGACTTCGCTACATGTCCACCGGCCCCACAACGTGTACACAGGGACGACCTGTCCACAGGGTTGCAGCATTTGTGCGCTATGTGCCCCAGATGGAAACACCTGAAGCAACGGGGAATACGGGAGTATACCCGGAGGCGACAAATGGACCACCCGATCTTTATCTTGCCTACCTTAAGCGCAGTCTTGGCATCCTGGGCGCGCAGGCATATAGTAGCTATTTGGGTACCGCTTCGGGTTTTTCGCATGCTCTTAATATTTATTTTTAGGTTTTCTATCCCGCACTCTTTTTTCAATGCCTCGCAAATCTCTTCCGGAGTAGTTATTTCATCTAAATCCTTGCATATGATCGTGACATTGTGGGTTTTGGGCTGTATCACAGCCATTTCACCGACCACTTCCTCTAAGGCACTTTGGAACGCTTCGGCTCTCTTATCCGCTTGGTTTTTCAGCTCTAATAGCAGGTCTCCTTTCAACGTTTTCCTTATATACGTGACACTTGAGCCCAATTCTTCTAACCCGATATCACCTTTTATTTTCCGGAGAATATCCGCGTATGATGCACCATCCTTTTTCGTGAGTATGATGGCGTCTGGCCTCGATCTAATTTTCTTTTCGACTGGTTTTCGCTTCTTGACAACGTCTACCCATGTTTCGGATGTAGTGGGTATAACCGTTGTATTGGTTTGGATCAACTTCAATGTCTCGCTGTAGGTGGGCTGCTCTGTTTTATTTACATTTTTCGGCTTTTTAGTGGGAGGTAAAAAGCCTGTTGTCTCCCGTAGCCTCTTCGGGGTAATTACATCCTTACCCTTTGGGGAAACCTGAGACGCTTTCCCTACCATAATCCTTTTGGGTAGGTTTCCGTCTTTATCTGCCTTGGCATGTAGCGCTACTATGCTGCTAACTAAGTCGCGCATTGCCTGGTTTATATGCCTTTGGCCAGCCATCATATTCTCCAGTTCTTTTATTTTACTACCCAACTGGTTAAAATTTTGGGTAGTTTCGTTAGTCGGCGTTTCCTCGGAGAGTTTGCCACCTCTAATTATATTGTTGGCATCTTCGCATTTTTTGGTTGATCCAGCAGCGGTGGATAACTCACTTTTTCCATTAGGAGGAGTTCTCATGATTTTAGAGTTTCTTCTAAATGGATTCTCTGGAGTGCCTCCACTACTGTTCTCAGAGGCCATACCTCAATGAGAAAATAGTTGGGAGCTCCTAACGAAAGGTGTGTTCAGTCACTGTCCCTACAACCTTGCTTATATTTTCGGTAGTTGGCAATGCCAAAACCAAAGAGAATAAGAAGAGAAGAGAAAACAAAAAGGAGAACAGCTGACTAATCAAAACAAAACGGCAATGCAAAAATTAAGCACGCGCTTTGTTTGGATTGCTGCTACAAGGGAAAAACGATGTGTTTTAAATAAAAACCACAAAATATATTCGGGTAAGTGCAAATGAATTTTATTTATAAAATACAAATTGTATTTATCTTATCTTGCAAATTTAGTGTCCGTTCAGTTGTTTAAGCTTTCGAAAAGCCTCAGCAAAGAAATCGCTAACAATTGGTGGGAGAAACTAGGAGTTTTTGATAAAACCCCAGGACCGCACCAAAAACACAACCACTTCACTTGAGAATTCAATCTAGAACCTCTATAATTTGATGTATGTGCATACATTTTTTATAGTGACCATCATTTAAATCGCAGATAAAAATTTATTTCAAATACATATTTCGATTGATAGTTCTGCTTCAAGCGACAACCTTGCTACCAAACAATATTCGTTCCCTAATGAATCTTAAATTATTTTCGAGGAATTCAACATAGTTAGGATCCCTCAATAAAAACTATTAATTCGGATTGTTATATAGTAATAGCCTACAAGGCTATACACGTATACTTAAAGACGTAACTATTTTTACAATGTTTTACAAATCTATCCGACGCTCTGATTAGGTCGATTTTCCTTCGCTCGTGAATCTCATATAACATTTTTACTCAGGGAAACCTAATTCAATAGCTAGCATGAGTGAAAAAAAAATTATTAGCTAAATAATACATCTGCATTCATATTTTTAAATATGTTATAATGTAGTGCCAAATTTCTTCAGCATCGTGAATTATATTCAAATTTACTGGAACTCTGTATAATAATTAATTATTCATTTTGTTGTCTCTCCAGTACCACGTTACTAATGGCCTATTTTTTCCATTTCTAAAAACTGCCAAGCTATTCATATAATTCACAGGGAAACTTCTAAGCTTCTTGAAATTTTTTTATCATAATTGTAATAACATTATACCCCACGACATAATTTAATCAAAATTCAATTAGCAACAGTCAGTCAAATAAATATTTTCAATTGGTGGAGAGACAAGGCAAAGTGGGCCTCTAGGCAACCAACTGTCGAATCCATCCGCACCACTTCTAGAACGAAAAGATTACAAAAATAACAATAAATGTACACAAAACAAGTAAAAAAGAGCTCAGTTCAGGTGTAATCGAACATTTTATATTTACTATTACTAATTGCAAGAATACAAGAGTTGGGGGTAATATTCATCCCATTGTAGCTACTATGTTTGTCCGCAAAACATACTATTAACATGTCACATACTTAAAAAAATGTTCCCTGAGTTTTATTAATCCATTTAAAAAACTAAGATGCACAGTTATGGGTAAAACATGTTCCGAAATTTTCATTGAGATAATTCACAATATACGTTACAAAATCAGCCGGAAGTTCGGCAATCTTTAAAAAGGTATATGGGTGCTCAGGGAAGTTTTGACCAGTTTCAACATATTTTTAATACACAGAGAACACTGTAACATAAGAATGTGTAAATAATGTCACAAACTAAATTTAGTACTCAGAAGTATGTAGTTAATGGCGTTTTGTGGGCGTGGGAGTGGTCCGTTATGCTCGTCCTTACTTTACTTCCAAAGATTCAGATATCTCAATTTTTACTCAATTTACAGCTTACACGGACGGATAGACGAACAGTTAGACAGACTCTATCTGTCTTGCTTAGTTTTAGATGATTTATACCACTGTTAGGTAAACAAAACTATTTTCCTCTGTACCAACATGTTGCAAGAGTATAGAAATATTATTGGAAGTCTAGTCGCGAACTTTTTCTGACGATGTGTGCACCAAATTTTTTGATATGTAAACAAATAGCGAAAACATAAAAATTTGCTTACGTGTTTCATTTCGGTTTTTTTGGTGTTCAGAAGTAAAAGTTGCGAAAACGTTTTGAGCAACACCAATTTTGATCTTAGTTGCCATTGCCCGACAGTTGGTTTTATTATTGAATATGGCAGTAGTTCCTGTTGTATTTTTATAGCTGTCTTACAAACATTATTTGTTGTAATTCATTATTGCTTCTTTTATTTTCGCTGACACTTTTTCCTATCACAAGCTTGCAAAGCATACAACACCAACAAATAAAAATATTTGAACAAAATATATTTTTTAAAATTTGACAGAATCAGAGGCAAAGCCCTAAGGTGCAAAACTACATAGTGTTAATCAGCCACATACTAACATTAGGTTGTCAAATATCTCCCTTCCACCTTTTTTGTCTTTTGGATATCACGGCTATGTATAAAGCGCTACAGAGCTCGTATCTGGCAATACTATACATCTTTGAAAGGTCTTGACACAACCTATCAAACCTCGCTATGCATGACTAGTTTGGATATTGCATTCAACTGTTATAGACGTGTAAACATGGAGTTCACTAACGCCGAAATTCGCGCTATTTTATAGTTTTCCTTCGTTAAAGGCAAATCATGCTAGAGAAACGTTTCGTGAGATTAATGGTGTTTTTGGGGGATGGTACTCTATCACTTCGAACTGCAGAGGAATGGTTTCGAAGATGGGAGTTAGTCAGCAAACCATTTTAAACCATCAGCAAACCATTTTTAAACCATCTGCAGAAGGCTGGATACACAAAAAAGCTTGATGTTTGGAAAGGAATCATACACTATGGGCTGCTCCCATAAGGCCAGACGCTTAATTCAACCATCTACTGCGAACAATTGAACCGCTTGAAGTAGGCGATCGACCAGAAGCGTCCAAAATTGGCAACAGAACTACACACTTCGTTGGTGACTCGTCAGAAGCTATGGAAGCTCGGATGAGAGGTTTTATCGCATCCACCATACAGCTCGGACATAGCGCCAAGTAATTACCACCTGTTTCCGTCCATGGCGCCCTTGTTGGTGTAAACTTGAACTCAAAAGAGGCTTGTGAAAAGTGGCTGTCCGAGTTTTTCGCAAATAAGGAGGAGGGCTTCTAGATTATCGAACGAAACGGGCATATTTGAGCTAAGTCCGATCACTGTACTTTTTATAAAGCATTAAATAAAGAGCAAAAAAGCGGAAGGGAAATATTTGACAGCCTAATATTATGTTCCCTGAGATTCAGTAAGGTACCACGGGAAAGGGTTGTCTCTGAATTTCAGTTGAGTACCACATAAAGTGAAGGTGGCATACTCTGAAAGCACAATTCGTGAAAAATTTTCTCGCGTTATATTAATTGCCTCCTGATTTGTATCCCGGAAAGGGAAGTAATCGAAAGGAATTTAAAATGATGTTATATGGGAAGCAAGTGATGTTGCAGATTTCGTAATGTAAAAATGTTTTCATGCATTGAGTTTGGTTAAGATCGCTTGAGCAGGTCCCTAGATATGTGGTTTCACCTAAAAATGAGGCGTGCCACGCCCATTGTATAATTGTAACCTCGACTATTATAAAGCTGTCTAATATCATCTCCACTCTTTGAAAGTTTTTAGCCCACAGGTGCCCCTTTCCACTACGATCCCCTGTGCCAAACTGCAGTTTTATATCTTGCGAAAATTAAAAAGTTATTTGGCTTAGGGATAAACAAAAAAGTTAAAGGTCAAACTAACTAAACTATTGTTAGAAGACTGTGAGATTACTCACCTGCACTACAAACGCTTACACTAATAGCAATGATCCGCCCTCGGTTTGGACAACATTTTTCTGAATTTGTTTGGTAAAATAAAAATTTTTCCCAAAAGTTATGTTGCTATAGTTTTATTTATTTATGTAGATTTTTTTTATATTTTTTATCATTATAAAGCCTAACAGATCATTCGTTTATGTAGCTGTAAATTTTAAATGTGTACACCCTGTCCAGAAAGTATAAGAAATTCTTCATTCCTCCTCTCATCTCCCGCTTATATGGAAGACAAGTAAATTTATTTTATTAAGTTTTTACAACTATCCTTAATTATGATGCCACAAATTAGAGCGTCTCCACAAGTAAGTAGCAAGCAAATAGCTTGTGTTGGTTTCTAAAAATTTTACTCCTTTATATTTATATGCAACCCTATTGAAAATGCTTCTTCAATCCAATTTAATATAAAACACTTCAGCTGCACTTACCTTTTGCTCTCATAGCTATTCAGTGTCATTGCATTCATTCCTATGTATTGACATACACATTCCCATGTACATATATACCACATATAAAGTCATATATACGTCTTCCAGGGCAGAGCAAATACTACTCATTAACACTCAAGTCGTTCGAGTGGCGACAGTTCAGATTGGTCGACACACCTGCGCCTACTTGCATAATTTTAGTAAAGGCTTTGAAGGGAATTTCGATAAGTGTAGACATTAAAATCCCTCTACACATTAAAGTAACAGAGACTGCTTGAAAATTTATTATGCTCTATGTAGCAATAATATATGTATAAATAATTATATGTCCATATAATAACTGCAATTTCAACTGAAAGTAATTAGACTGTGTAAGAGCTAAACTACTGATGCTTGCACTTAAAATATTTCAAACACTTTTGACTATACGTATGTGAATAAATCTTTATTTTCAGCATCAGTATCATGCATATTTATTAATTAACTCAGTTACATATTAACTTTTTTATAATTCCTAACAGTCACATCAATTAATTATTAAACTACATCGCATTTATATGATAATCTACACGACACGAATCTCATAAAACGTCGCTCCAATGAATATGAATCGATGTTACTGCTAAGCAATTCAACTATTTACACTCTTTTATATTCCTGTGAATTCAAATTAGTTGTCAATAAAATATATTGATGACACGTTTAAATTTGAACAACTAATTGCAGTCATGGAAATATCATAATAAGAGCAAGTTGAACTTAGAGCTATTCATTATATTCAGCTATTGCCAGTCAATGCCAGTGACATCAGTAATGTTCGAAATAAATGCACTTAGTGTTTTAAATAAATAAAAATCCTTCAATAGTGTATTTGTGGAACAAACGTTTGAAAACCAAAAAGCTAATGTTTAATTGAGACCGTATAGGTAATATACGTGTGTCGAATCGAATCGATAGGTATTATGACGATTAATTGAGAAAAAATCGAACATACAAGGTGGTTTCCAAAGTAAACAGGAAACTTTTGAATCTAGCGCCCCTGGTGGCGCCATCTATATGTCGATCTGCTATCTTTATCAATTGTCCAGTGAGAATTTCATGACATTTTGTCGATTGGAAGTTTTAAGTATCAGTATGTTTGTGTTATCGGTGCGGAAATGAGCATTAAATTTTGTTTGAAAATTGGTAAAACTTTTACCGAAATATTTCAATTAATGAAACAAGTTAATGGCGATGATTGCCTATACCGTAGCAGAGTGCCCGAGTGGTTTCAAAGTTTTCAAAGTGGTCGTGAGAACATAAATGACTATCAACATGTGGGCCAATCAAAATCCGTGATCACCGGAAATTCCATCGAAACTGTGCGTGAATTCGTCAAAAATCAGCCAAAATCATCATCGACTTGACCAAAAATCACATTTTAACCATTAACCACTAACCGTATTCACTTTATATGGCACCGTGAGACTTCTTCTATTTCGGAAAAATGCATTTGCCCTTGAAAGGAAAGCGTTATGCAGACGTAGAGGCCATTCAAAAGGCTTGCACCGGCATACTGGCGGCCATACCGGCCAACGAGCTAAAACACTCGTTCGACATGCTTTTGGACCATGCAAAAAGCTGGATTGAAGCAGAAGGAGACTTTTTTGAATAAGATAAATTTATTTTACCGATAAAACCATTAGTTCTGTTTTTTTTAAGTCCTGTTTTGGACTTTTGGAACACACCTTGTAGTTATTCGCACAACCAAAAATACATGACAAATAAACGAAAATATTAATGTGGAAATCTTTTTCAAATGTCCAAGTTAAATGGATATATCAAAATCGATCACCACCCACTACTGGCGTCATATATTGACAAGCAGATCTGTCGCTTGCAGCTAATAAGCTTTTGGAAAAGTTGGAAAGAAAAACACCTAAACCCATACTTTATGAAGACAACATAGCAATACTGTGACAGAGAAATTCCTAGACACAATCCGTAATGTGATGGAAAGTGCTCCACAGGTCATACACCGATGGACGATATCGAAAAACCTAGAGATAAGCATGTAAGAAAAGGCTAGAATCTACTTGGGGCATATCACCTGGCCTATTGTAATGGTGTTACAGATCGGTAGTCAAGACAATCTGATTTTATGTGCGCTGTGTACAAAATTTCATACAGGAAACCAATGGAACGGGCACAGCGACTCACCACACAAATGACGGAAAGATTACTCAACCTACCACCAATATACATTGCGACAAAACCAGCTTCAAAATTGGAGGCATTTGTTGAGTTCTCTACAAAGACCTTCAGGCACAGTTCAATAAGCAGGGGCTGATGAACAAATTAGACCATAAGTGCTTTAGTTGGTAGACACACTAAAGGAAGCCAGCACCAGCAGAACTGACAACATCTGGCAGATGGATCCAAAATCGCCACTGGGGTGATGTAGCGTAGAAGTAACTGTATATATACATAATATCAGGCCAAAAAGGGTAACGAAGCAGTTGATGAGATTGCCAAGAGTAACATCCGTCTGGCTACCGAACAAGTACAAGAAATTCGGAAGCCACTAAGAATGATATATAACGAAGGGCGATGGATTAGGGCGAGATGGAATGCCTTAAGTACATGCAAGATCGCCTTGATCATGTGCAAGATACCATTAGGAAACCTCGAGTGCTTCTTACTCACATGCTTTCGATAGGACTCCCGGACGGCTGTTGGCCACTTGACAGGTCACAACTTACTAGCATCACATGCGAGCCGGAGGGGCAGAAGTGATAATGCTACATGCAGAAAGTGCAGACATGAGAGAGACGCTGAACTCCTCCTATGCTCCTATCCCGCACTATCTAGATCTTGTTTTAAGTATCTAGGAGCTCCGAAGGTCAAAGCACTAAACGAAGTATCAAACGTTGATATCAAGTCGATCTTAAAGTTCGCAAAAAACTTTGACTTTCTGTGTTATGGATACTTCATCTTAAATGAAAGTGAACTTCCAACTGGCAATACTAAGAACCAGTAGGTCCATGTATAACGTGATAGCCGGCCAGTATAACCTAGCTAAACCTACTTCTGTGACCAAATCAACAAAGAAGACTTAAAAAATTAGTTATAGGTACAACACGACGTATGAATAACATTCTTCGTATAGTAAAAAGACTTTATCATAGAAGTCATTGGAATTTTAGCTACAAAAATAAGAAAACTTTATGAAAGTTCATTTATATTGAAGCACTGCAACAGCAAGTTCAATCTATGTAACATAATTTATTGTTCTTAAGCTGAAAGGTAAACTACCACCAAATAGGAAAAATATTTTAGCAAATACTAAACAAGTTCACCTCTTGCATAGATATGCAATTACTCGTACAGTAACAAGCACTCGTGTCAACAAAACTACCGAAGAATCGTTATATAGTTTTATTCCTTAACATTTTCGAGCTAAAAGCCTTACATTGTTTTAAAATATCTTCTTCTAGCTGCCAGTAATACTGCTCTCCAACCTATTTGAGTATTCTAGTAAAATTTTATGTTCCTAATGACCTGCCATGACTGCTGCTATTTCCCGCACTTTGGCGAACTCTTTCGCCTTCTTTGATATTCCTCCATCTTCCACCAACAAACACTTTGTGAATTATATAATATTCAATTATGAGATGCCACGTACAATTGCAACGCATTCACAGAGGAAAAAAATATCCAAAGCTAATACTGCAGCACATTTCTCCTCAACGGCTTCCTATACACCTTTCGTTTCTAAGACCATTGTACACAAATCTGGGTAAATTTTATTGTTGCGTCGTTGAATTTCTTTTAAAACACGCGTTGTTGTGTGCAATAGATATGTAATTTTAAATAACCTCATAAACGGAAATCTAATGGTTTAAATGACATATCTTGGGGCAAATTGTGATCACCAAAACGAGAGAGTATACGATCCGGATACAAACTGTACGCTCCATTTTTACTACTTAACTGTCAACTGTCGATTTTTTTTTTTTTTTAGGATCAACACTTTACTAGATAAATGGAGGTTTAAATATTGCGTTAATTTCGAAACATTCTTTATTCTGAACTTAATATTTCTTTCTTAAACATATTGGTTCAGCTCAACTCAGTTGATGTTTTGTGTTTAATATATGGACTTTTTATTTTTTATTTCAAACAATATCTGCTCATATACACACAGAAGTCTAATATTATTCAAAGAAGGTCGAGAGATCGTTCACGGCATGCCTCGTTCTAGACGACCTTCGACCTCTTCAACTGAGGAAAATATTAAAAAAGTGAAGGATAGAAAGTTTTAGATCTCTCACTAGTCCCTTCGAATTCTTGCTGGACTCGTTTCGATAATAGCTGAGTTTGTTTGTTTAAAGAGTACGATTGTGACCATATTTAAAGTCAGTTTGTTCCCAAACTAAAATTGCTGCTCCGTGGTACCCGTTTTCAGCCGATCGAAGAAATAAAGCATCCACCCCAAAAAGTGCTTATGAAAAGTGTTTCGAGGATTAGAAAATAAGAAAATTGGCATAAGTGTATTACATCTGGTGGGAATTTGCGTTTTATTTACAATTTCTGGGTACTTTTTTGTCACAATGCGTATCATAAAATTGCATAAAATTAACTTGTAATGAAATATTTGGCTTAAGGGGGTACTTTCATGTGAACGCATACATTTTACAACTTTTTAGGAAAATTTTTTTTATGCGACAACAAAATTCAATCATTTTTTTTAATATATTTTTATTTGTATTTTGAAATGTACAAAAACATTTTTTTTTCGTTTTTTACATTTTTAAAATAAATCAAAGTAGTCCTCAACAAAAAAAAGATGTTCACTGGTCATGGTGATAGCGGCTGTTCATGTTGTCTGAAATAAAAAACTCAAATGGATTATTATTCAGTAGTTTTGCGGCTATCGTCCCTACCAAATATAATCAATTTCATTAAAAAGAAAAAAATGTCGAACTTCAAAAGAAAGTTACGAAAATCTTGTTTTTTTTTCGTTAAAAATCGTTCAAAAAAATATAAAAATATTTTCGAAAATAAACAATTCTGGTAGGGACGATAACAAGAAATGAGTAGAAGAACATAAGTAAACTTTAAAGCAATCGGTTGAATACTTTTTTTTGCAAGGACCATGAAAGTTTCAGAAAATGATGATTCGAGAAAAATGCGTTTAAAGTTTCAAGAGAAGAATTTTCGTGTCACGGCTCCTGGTAGACAGTCGCTTTCAACACGTCGACGACTATGAGCTGTAACTTATCAAATACTATGAATTTCGGTCTGAATTTTTCACAGCATGTTTTCAATAGGTTTTACTGTCAAAATATAAAAAAAAAATCGATTTTTCGAAGTGATTACATGAGAATACCCCCTTAAGGATTAGATATATTTGTTTAGATTAAACTTTACGTGGGGATCCGATCTTCACTTTGCACTTGTGAAATGGTTTTATTCCGCCTGTATTTCTCTGTATTCCTCTCTATGAACAAGGTTAGAATAGATATATATAGAATCATACGACTCGTGAAATTTCAAAGTAGAATCCTTCCGTTCAAAGTCAATTTACTTCCTCCTGCAAGCAGTCTAATTTCCTCCATCTCCGGCAGGCAAAATAAATTTTGAAACATCCATTGAGCATGTTATTTACAAATATCTTGGAAAATGTAAAACTGAACAAGCCGCAAATTCCGATATTTCCGACCATGTATAAGCAGAGAGGCTCGACTATATACCTGCAATTATGCCATTAATAGAGCTAAGCGTTGCTATCGTAGTAAAAATCGAATTAAACAGACTTTTTGGTTTCAATAGTGCACGCGATAGATTCAAATAAGTTACACAATGCGGCGATAATAAGTCCAGCTGGCTGTAACGCCTCAAAATAGGCAAGAAAATATATATATTTCACAATACATAGAAAATACGATAAGAAGGGCGAATAAAATTTATTTGCATTCTGACTTGCATGAGTAAATTTCGGTTATAAATTACGTCCGTTTCTGAGCGAGTTAGACCCGCTAATATAGGCGGTTCTCAAGGTAATGCAATTATCACTGTGTATGTTAAAGAATTAATGCTGATTTTTAAACTGTATATCTGTTTAAATATTCGCAAATATATATAAGTTTTGAAATTCTATGGTATTTAAAAACAATAAATTCTAATATATTAAGTACTTTTGGAATTAAGTGACAAAAGAAGTCGGTTAAGTGCTGGTGAAGTTATAACCGCAACAATGTTTCACACCATTGCTGTTCTGTAAAAAGAACTATTTTAATGCTATTCTTAAGATATATAAATCATGTTTCATTTGCAAAGGCCACATTCAACGTATTTGTACACTTGTATACTTCATTCCATCATACGTCAAATATATAGTTATTTGTACATACTCGTAATAAAGTACCAACAATGGCGAGAACTATCATAAATGGCGTCCTCAACATAAAATCAATGACAACAAAACATTTCAGTTACAAATGGAAACGCTTATTACTTTTATTATTGCATCGGCTTTTGCCAATAAAGTCATACGATTCATCATTAAATTTTATTATGCACCTAGGAGCTAACAGCCGCATTCAGTTGGCTAGCTCTCAACGGCGTTGCATATTATAGAAATGGTTTGCACATCATCAGCTTCAATTCAGAACTACATCCTTTTTCTGATCACTCAGTTGTTTCTTTTTTTAGCAAAACTATTTTTCATTAGTCTTACTCAGTATAAAGGTAGCTTGTGTGTCATCATATCCACAATTTCGCCAATAAGTACTGTTGCATTAAAGAAAGTGAATGGATAAAGAATTGTATATGAATACACGAACAAACTCGCACACGTTACCACGCAATTATCACCATGGTATAAAAACGTCTAACCACATGCTTTTTTATACCTAGATGCAGATATTGTAATACCAAAAGTGATTATTTATCAAACATGTGGGTGGCATAATAATAATAAATAGGCAAAATCGGAAGCAAAAAAAAAAAGCAGAACAGTATATTGGTATTTAAATATAAGCATATTAAGCATTTATTACTCTATACACTGTTATACATATATATTTAGCTAACAAAGTTCATTTTATTCAGATAAAGGCTAGTAAAACAATAATAGCTCTTCCTTTTCAGATATAAATCGAAAAAAGTAAGCAAGTCATCTTAACGGTGAAGCAGTCGCCCGAAAAAATAGATAAAAGAAAAACATAACGAACATGTCATAAAAAAACGTAATTAAGTTCGGGAGTAATCAAACATTTTATATGTACTCTTGCAACTAGAGTTGGTTGAGAAAGATCCCTATAGTGTACTCTATCGCCGTTGAGAACTAAGGTGGTAGTCTGATAACTTAAGCCTATTTTGATGATTTCTTTGGAGGGTGGTTTTTATAGGAAAATAAAAATGAATTATCTTGAATATTTAGAGTGTTTTTATTTACATATTGAAAATATAAAAAAAATTTATTTGAAAAAATTTAATACTTTATTAATATTATTATTGTCACTCGAAGTTGGAACCTCAAAAAAAAAATGCACGTGGGTGGCCCGAGTGATTTTGGCTCTTGATGTTATCTGAAATCAAATATGAAAAAAAATTCTCGTTAGTACCGACGAGAACTATAAAGATGTAGAAAGCCCGTTTAAAGTTCTGTCGACCTTAAAAGTTGGACTCCGAGGCGCTGTAGGAAACTCGTTATAATTCCCGAAATATTTCGAATTTCTGTCTGAAATTTTTACAGTATATTCTCAAGACATTGTACTTTCAAATTTAGCAAATAAAAATTTTTTCGATTTTTTGAACCCAAGTTTCCAGACAACTACCTTAAACGTGTTTTAAAATGAATTAAGGGATTCAATAGGTCATTTACTGAAAATTTTTGACAGGGAGGAATGTATTGTTATTTGTGTATGAAGTCTAGTTAAAGGGCGTCACATAAAATGTTTGATTTGATTAGCTGCATGTGTTTGTGTGGAATTTGGCGCTTTACTAAGAAACCCATTCCTTGTTTATTTGTTGAATTAACATTTAGATTTTTAAGATAACCAGTAGGGTGGCCCATATTATATAGGCGAAAAACTAAATCGGGTTTACAGATCGGGGCACCCCACAAATTTTTTGCTATCGCCAAAACAAATATTCTGGGAAAGTTTCAATTTAATGTTCCAACGGGAAGAGGGTGCTCAATGATATATGACATTAAGGAAAAAATGAAAAAATCCGCAATTTTGGTAATTTTTTTTAATAAGTACAACTACGTAGGATGTAATAAATTCATTTATTTTATAGAATAATGTTAATAAATAACGCAATCTTATATAATAATAAAGAGGGATAAAAAAGCATGGCTTATTTCTTTGAAGTTGCCGACCCCAAGCTTTTAACAACTGCTCTCTTTGTTTTTTTCGGAACCCACTTTCTATTAGTTTCTACCACTTGTAGGAGCAACTGCTTCTCTTCTTCATCATTTCTTAGAAGCTTATTGAAGTCTTCAAACAGTTTGACTCCACGCTCAGAAATATCATTAACAACTTTCAGTTTTCTTACGATTTGTTTCCCTCCAATGTAATGCTGATTGATGTTCCATTCATTTGGATCTGTGTTTAAAAACGTTGAATTTATCTTTAACTTTTCAAACACCTGCAAAGATCTTTGATTGGCAAAATCGGCCAATTCGGCTTGGTCACTTAAAAGTTACGAATCACCTCTTACTTTTCGATCAGTAGATTCACACCTTATCTTTTTGACAATTTCAACCTTTGCATTATTTGTTACTTTATCTGAGAACAAACTCAACCCAACTAATTCATCCGAGAGGTACCAAAGATGGGATTTTGTAGCATTTTTAACCACTTCACTTATTTGGGGACCAATAGCTTCGTAAGTGGTCATGTCTTTCCATAGAGAAAGGTCTGACCAAGGAGCATTTGCAGCCATAGGAGCCTCAAACCAATATTTCACATATACAAGCATTCCAAATTTCACAAAGCGTTCTAGCTTTGTTCTCCCTTTGTGTGGTTTCAAAAACATCTTCCTCACGAAACAAGAAGATTTTGATGGCGTATACGAGTTTTGCCATCCAGCGAGCACGATGTAAGGCACCCGGAGCTCTCCAATGAACGTTATCTAGAGAATGACCCAGGCCTAGTAGTGATAGCTCTATTAACTCCATGTAATCGTCTCTGGATTGGGTTTCCGTCATTAAGATATCTAATAAAGATAGCTAATAAAGTAGCTTTTTCCAATGGTTTAAAGTTATTTAAGTGAACTGATGGCCATACTGCCTGAAACCTTTTAAACAAGGGAATGTCAGGTGAGCTGGATTGTCCAAAACAAAGAGTAAATACCTTACTGAGAACAATCTCTAAAATATGATGCCTGCATGCTAGCCATAATGGACCTTTGCCAGTTTTATGTTCCAGCAAAACACAAGCTCCATTTTTCAACCCTGTATTGACGGCTGTAGTGTCAAAACACATGCCGACTATATTTTTCTCCAAATGCCATTCTGTTAGTACGTCATATACTGCATTAGCCGAGTTATAGCCAGTGCCACTTACAAGTTTTGTTACTCCAAGCAATTTTTCCTTACCGTCTGCAGAAACTAATACTGGCAAACGATTTACTTTTTCATTGCTCAAAATATCGGGAAGAATCTTACCATCCCAATGAACTACATATAACTGATCATCAAAAGAAACAGATTGCTTTATTTCCTCAAATATAGATTTTCGCCCTTGTTTTCTTTGGAGTTGAATAGTGCTGCGTGATAATGGCAACGAGCTAGGGTCTTGGCCCAGTGCTGCTGCGATTGGGACCATCAACCTCAAGGCTTCTCTATCAGACACTTTATTGCGGTCTAAAGAGCTTATCACATGCTTAGAAAACAAGTTTTGCTTAGCAGCCTTCACAGGTTTGTCACTGCTCGGCTCATTAGCATGATGGTCAGTGATCTGGTACCGGGAGCTCTTCTTTACAAAAGTTGAAACTGGATATTCTTCATCTTCAGAGGAACAGGAAGTGTCACTAGAGAGTCCAATTTCGAAATAAGGCTCATGCATTAAAGATATCCCTTTGGAGGAACTAGGTGTTGTTTCTAAGAGCTGGGCTTTTCGTCTTCTCTCTTCATCTTCGTTAAATCTCTTTAAAGTTCTTTCCTGCTTTTTGGCTAAGCTTTTTTCAACTTTAGACGTAGCCATTTTTCGCTGGTCTCGCTGATCTACTAGAAATTTACGGTCTTCTTCAATCTTTATCAAATTTGAAGCATCTGCATGATCTATATCAAATAAAGAGTCAAGCTCAGATGTAAATTCATCTTCACGAGCTTTTTGATATTTTGAATTACGAGATTTATTTTTTTTAGCAACAACCACTTTGAATGGAGTTTCTCAATCTTATCAACGCAGTGTTTACTTAATCTTGTTGGTATGAGAGCTCTTTCCCATAACTGAGTTACCTCCTCAACTGTCATATGACTTGCACTACGCACTAAATTAAATTTATGCAAGTGCCAGTGAAAACGCAAAAGCACTTGCCGATTAGTAGGTAGTTGATTTAGTCTTAATAGAGATTCCACATCTGCAATACCCAATAGGAAAACACGGTCACACTGCCTTGTTGCAGGAGAATTGGACGCCATGGTTTTTCATAAGTTATTGATGAAATGTTTAAAACAGGTATCACTTTGGGTACTATTATGAGAATTATTTCGTAATAATATTAAGTTTTGTCAATCTAGATCTTATTGATGATATTTTTCAGCATCTGTTTTAGATATTTGAAGCACCTGCAACAAAGAAACAAAAATAATTATTAAAATATGGTTTTTTTTATTATTTCGACTTTTTGTTATCAATCGTGAAACTTTGGGTTCTTTGAGCACCCTTTTCCCATCCATCAAAAAATCTGAAAAAATTACAGAGGTATATTGAACCCCATTCTAAAAAAATGGAGGGGTGCCCAGGGTGAATTTTTGAAGTTAGTTTTTTTGGGCCACCCTAATAACCAGTATATGGTTTTGGGATGATAATATTATTAGTGTTGTACGGAAAGTGTGTTTCCTGAATACTGATAACATCTGGGCTTTTTTCTTTAATTAGTAAAATAAGTTCTTGATAGTTGTTAATGTATCCTTTCATTTTTTTTTTTTTTTTTTTTTTTTTTTTTTTTTTTTTGCGGGCGAGGGGGTGGAAAATGTCTTCCGCATCATCGGTGCTATCGTCACAGCAGCGGTATGTGCCACTTGCAGGTCACTAAAAACCCCCTCTAAGGAACCGCCGCCCACCCTGATACCGCGTTTGCATTACTTCAGGGTGGCGTTCCATTTTTCTCATTGCGGGATTTACATCTGCGCACCTGCGTCCAGGTCCCGCTTTTTGATCCGTAGCACGATTGCTGCGTATTTCTGGATAGTCCCCCAGTTTGTTTCGCTCTCCAACATGACGCTGATTACATTGTCAGCGTTTATTGGCCCGACCAGGCCTTCTACGACGGTGCGTTCTCCTTGCCAGCGCTCACATTCAAAGAATGTGTGTTCAGCGTCGTCCTCTGTCGCGTCGTTGTATGGGCATGACGGCTCTTCGACTTTTCCCATTCTGTAGAGGTACTTTTGAAGTATCCGTGGCCGGATAACAGCTGAGTTGTGTAAAAGTCTACTTCTCCGAATTTACGGCTTGTCCATAAATCTAGGTCTTTTATCAGCCTGGCCGTCCATCTGCCGCGACTTTCATTCTCCCATCTTTGTTGCCATGATGTTATCGTATCTTTCCTTATTTGTTGAATTGCGCCCATGTTGTTGCCGGGTGATTTCTTTAGCTCCCACACCTTTTTTCTTTCATATGCCAGTAGGTCGATTGGAGCATTGCCGCTTATAACTAATATTGCGTCGCCTGATACTGCTCTGTAGGCTGATGCAACTCTGAGGGCTGCGGTGTGGTATACTCTGGCCACTGCCTTACGCCGGTTTTCCTTTTTAAGCGCGTCTGCCCAGATTTCTGCTCCCTATAATAGGACGCTGATTGTCGTCGACATTAGGAGCTTTCTCTTTCCTTGGCTGGGGCCTCCTATGTTAGCCATTAATCGGCTCAGTTGAGACGTGATCTTCGCTGCCTTACCTGCGGCGTGCTGGATTTGTGCCCAGAAGGTTAGTCTGGGGTCCAGTCTTACGCCTAGGTAGTTAACTGCCTTTTTTGTCCTAAGAATATCCGCAGTCGTGTGCATGCTTATCTCCAGAGGTATGTGCTTGTTTGTTAGCAGCAGTAGCTCAGTTTTCTCCGTAGCGAGCTGGAGGCTGTGTGTGTCGAGCCATGCTTGCGTCCGTATCATGACCTGGTTCAGTTTTCTTCTCGCTTCTTCTGTATCCCTTGCTGTGATTACTGCTGCAATGTCGTCCGCATAGCCAATTAGATACGATTCATCTGGCATTTCTAGTTTTAATATTTCGTCATAACTGATGTTCCACAGGTCTGGGCCTAGAATGGATCCTTGTGCTGCCCCTGACGTCACTGCTTTTTGTCGTGATCCCTCTTTAGTTTCGTACAGCAGTTTCCTGTTACTTAGGTAGCTCCGCACCACAGCCCTGAGGTAGTCAGGTATATTGAAGCCATTTTCGAGGGCGTCGATCATATCTACCCATCTAGCGCTGTTGAAGGCATTCCGTACATCTAGAGTCGCCAGCAACACTATTCTTTTGTATTTATGCCATCTGCGCTGTGCTGCTTCTACGCTTTCTATGACGCATTTTATGGCTCCTATGGTTGATCTGCCGGGTCTAAAGCCGTGTTGTCTAGGCGACAGTCCTCCAGCTTTGTTGATAGCCGCTTCGAGTCTGGGTTTAAGTAGGCTTTCGTACAGCTTTCCCGCTGTGTCAAGCATGCATAATGGCCGGTATGCTGATGGCGAGTTGGGGTCTCCTTTTTCCTTACTGATTAGCACCAGCCGTTGCTTTTTCCAGGGTTCAGGGAATATTCCGGCTTCAAGGCAGGCGTTGTACATATTCAGTAGTACTCCTGGGCGTTCTGCAGCGATTATTTTGAGGACTTCTGCTGCTATTTTGTACCCTAGCCCCCAGTTTGTTCTGGGCTCTTGTTTCGTGTGTTTATATCCATTTCCCGTAGTTCCTCCCATTTTTTCTATTTTTTACTGTCGTCGATGTCGTCGTGCTTCAGCTCCTTTTTTGCTGCTTTGTATTGCTCGGCTTCTTGGGGTGCGGCTCCTCTGCGCCTGGATCTCGTGTAAGATTTGCGAAGGCGGAGGCACGTGCGTCTGAGTTCGACGATGTTTTCAGTCCACCAGTAAACTGCTGCTTTACGTTTGCTGTGGGTAGCCTTGGGCATTGATTTTTGGCAGGCTTTGGTTATATTACGCATTGTGTGCTCGACTGTTTTTCTTGCTATAAGGGAGGGGCCGCTAGATGGGTGCTGCTCGTCTATTGCGGCGATGTATCCTTTCATATTCCGTTGCAATATTTTAGTAGTCATTAAATAGAGAGGAGAGAATTTGAAACAGATGTAGTACGTAATAGGGAATAGAAACTCGGAGAGACTTGACTAAGAGTTAAGTTCTCCCATTGATTTGTCCAATTCCTTTGTGTATATTTCGTGATAAATTCCACGGCTAGTGGAAGGCAGGTAATTTACCGAAAGAATGTTTGGACTGTTAGTTGTTTTTTTAATGTCGTTGTTTTCGTTTTGATTTTTATTTTCATTTGTAGGGTTATTAGGTGTGAAGGATGGAATTAAGGATATAGTGGGAGCATTTGTTGGTTTTTTGTTTGATTGATCTGTGATTTTTATACTCTCGCAACAAGTTGCTAAGGAGAGTATTATAGTTTTGTTCAAATAACGGTTGTTTGTAAGTCCTAAAACTAAAAGAGTCAGATATAGGGTTATATATACCAAAGTGATCAGGGTGACGAGTAGAGTTGAAATCCGGATGTCTGTCTGTCCGTCCGTCCGTCCGTCCGTCCGTCCGTGCAAGCTGTAACTTGAGTAAAAATTGTGATATCATGATGAAACTTGGTACACGTATTTCTTGGCTCCATAAGAAGGTTAAGTTCTAAGATGGGCAAAATCGGCCCACTGCCACGCCCACAAAATGGCGAAAACCGAAAATCTATAAAGTGTCATAACTAAGCCATAAATAAAGATATTAAAGTGGAATTTGGCACAAAAAAGTAATTTTTTTTTTGGAAAAGTGGGCGTGGCCCCGCCCCCTACTAAGTTTTTTATACATATCTCGGAAACTACTATAGCTATGTCAACCAAACTCTATAGAGTCGTTTCCTTTAAGCATCAAGTTCAAAAATGGAAGAAATCGGATAATAACCACGCCCACCGCCAATACAAAGGTTATGTTGAAAATCACTAAAAGTGCGTTAACCGACTACCAAAAAACGTCAGAAACACTAAATTTTACGGAAGAAATGGCAGAAGGAAGCAGCACCCAGGCTTTTTTTAAAAATTGAAAATTGGCGTGGCGTCGCCCACTTATGGACCAAAAACCATATCTCACGAACTCCTCGACCGATTTCAATGAAATTTGGTACATGATGTGTTCTTAACACCCTGATGACGTGTACGAAATATGAGTGAAATCGGTTCGCAACCACGCCTTCTTCCAATATAATGCTATTTTGAATTCCATCTGATGCCTTTTCTGTATAATATATACATTAGGAACCAATGATGATAGCGGAATAAAACTTTACACAAATACGGTATTTGAAAAATATGTAAATGACGTATAATGAAAACTCGATTATCACTTTATCATGCGAGAGTATAAAATGTTCGGTGACACCCGAACTTAGCCATTCCTTACTTGTTATTTCTTAATATTGTCTCAGATTTGGTAACTATTTACCTTATATAACACATTTGCATTGTTGCAATTGTTGGTTGGTCATTTTTGTGGTTATAGTGTCAAGTATAGCTTTACGACATGGTAAACGTGATTTAATTTGCAGAAAAAGTCATCGAGGGAGATTGATTTCTTCCGCTTATTCTTTACTTACTTTACAAACATATCATTACAAATAAATATATATTAGGGTTGGTAAAAATAAAATAAATATTGGGTAATTGAAAAAGTCTTTTTCGTATTTCTAATCAAACTTCAACAAATTATATACCGAATTTCATTGAAATCGGTATAGTAGTTCCTGAGATATGGTTTTTGGTCCATAAGTGGGCGAGGCCACGCCCATTTTCAATTTTTAAAAAAAGCCTGGGTGCAGCTTCCTTCTGCCATTTCTTCCGTAAAAGTTCGTGTTTCTGACGTTTTTTGTTAGTCGGTTAACGCACTTTTAGTGATTTTCAACATAACCTTTGTATGGGAGGTGGGCGTGGTTATTATCCGATTTATTCCATTTTTGAACTGTATATGGAAATGCCTGAAAGAAACGACTTTATAGAGTTTGGTTGACATAGCTATAGTAGTTTCTGAGATATGTATAAAAAACTTAGTAGGGGGCGGGGCCACGCCCACTTTTCCAAAAAAAATTACTTCCAAATATGTCCCTCCCTAATGCGATCCTTTGTGCCAAATTTCACTTAAATATCTTTATTTATGGCTTAGTTATGGCACTTTATAGGTTTTCGGTTTCCGCCATTTTGCTGGCGTGGCAGTGGGCCGATTTTGCCCATCTTCGAACTTAACCTTCTTATGGAGCCAAGGAATACGTGTACCAAGTTTCATCATGATGTATAAATTTTTACTCAAGTTACAGCTTACACGGACGGACGGACGGACGGACAGACGGACGGACGGACAGACAGACATCCGGATTTCGACTCTACTCGTCACCCTGATCACTTTGGTATATATAACCCTATATCTGACTCGTTTAGTTTTAGGACTTACAAACAACCGTTATGTGAACAAAACTATAATACTCTCCTTAGCAACTTTGTTGCGAGAGTATAAAAATGTTTAAGGCAGAGTCCAACTGTCGGACCTTTTAAGGGCGTCGAAGACCTTAGACAAAACTGGAAGTAAAAATGTCCACAGGCGCACGTGCGTGCATATTTTCGTATATATATTATAAAGTAGATATATAGTATGTGGTTGAGATTAGCTAAAAGGCGACTTCAAAGGCATGTAAAGCAAATGGTAAAGATTATCTTCAGCAGTGCCACTCTATAAGGTGAATAAATATAAAATTCATCAGTTTGGGAGATACTTGCGTGCAGCCCTATGTGTTTGAGCACGTATGTACTAAAGCTGTAAAATCAAAGTTCGCACATGTGTCTGAAACGATTATTGCTAACGTTAAAAATTCTGCATTATGTTGCGTGTCACAAAAAAAAAATGCGATACTCTATTGTACTGTTAAATTGAAACTCATATAATAGTAAGGCCCTACATTACTTTTGGAAATGGTTTGCGGCTTCTGTGTCTAACCATGAGCTTAATATAAACAAGTAAGGAAGGGCTAAGTTCGGGTGTCACCGAACATTTTATACTCTCGCATGGTAAAGTGATAATCGAGATTTCATTATCCGTCATTTACATATTTTTCAAATACCGTATTTGTGTAAAGTTTTATTCCGCTATCATCATTGGTTCCTAATGTTTATACTCGTATTATACAAAGAAGGCATCAGATGGAATTCAAAATAGCTTTATATTGGAAGAAGGCGTGGTTGTGAACCGATTTCAGCCATATTTCGTACATGTCATCAGGGTGTTAAGAAAATATTATATACTGAATTTCATTGAAATCGGTCTAGTAGCTCCTGAGATATGGTTCTTGGTCCATAAGTGGGCGGCGCCACGCCCATTTTCAATTTTTAAAAAAAGCCTGGGGGCAGCTTCCTTCTGCCACTTCTTCCGTAAAATTTAGTGTTTCTGACGTTTTTTGTTAGTCGGTTAACGCACTTTTAGTGATTTTGAACATAACCTTTGTATGGGAGGTGGGCGTGGTTATTATCCGATTTCTTCCATTTTTGAACTGTATATGGAAATACCTGAAGAAAACGACTCTGTAGAGTTTGGTTGACATAGCTATAATAGTTTCCGAGATATGTACAAAAAACTTAGTAGGGGGCGGGGCCACGCCCACTTTTCCAAAAAAAATTACTTCCAAATATGTCCCTCCCTAATGCGATCCTTTGTGCCAAATTTCACTTTAATATCTTTATTTATGGCTTAGTTATGACACTTTATAGGTTTTCGGTTTCCGCCATTTTGTGGGCGTGGCAGTGGGCCGATTTTGCCCATCTTCGAACTTAACCTTCTTATGGAGCCAAGGAATACGTGTACCAAGTTTCATCATGATATCTCAATTTTTACTCAAGTTACAGCTTGCACGGACGGATGGACGGACAGGCGGACGGACGGACAGACGGACGGACGGATCCAGACGGACGGACAGACGGACAGCTCTTTTACAGACGGACGGACAGACAGACATCCGGATTTCGACTCTACTCGTCGCCCTGATCACTTTGGTATATATAACCCTATATCTGACTCTTTTAGTTTTAGGACTTACAAACAACCGTTATGTGAACAAAACTATAATACTCTCGTTAGCAACATTGTTGCGAGAGTATAAAAAAGGTGTCCTTTGAAATTTATATTTCCACATCATTTGACTGAATTGCGCAATTTAGCATCTATTTTTATTTTAGACCAAAAAGCTCTCATCGATAAGTTACAAATATGTGTAGTGGCCACTATTTCTTCTGCCATCATTTGCCCATCGACATATTTTTATTCGAGAGTCTCTCTTTTTGCTTAATTAACCAAATCTTATATTGGCTGATTTGAATTTAGTTAGGCACCGAAGTACTATATTCCTGACAAAAAAAAAATAATGGATACTATGGAACTCGTTAAAATACAAAGTTTACAGACAGGCTCCAAATAATGTTACTCAATATGTAAACAGCTAAAACTAGTACTGCTACATATCTACATATAAACCTTTGTCTGAATACTAGCTACTTTACAGATATAAAATTAACCAAGGTCGTTCATCTTACATATATCTCAATGAAAAGAAAATAATTTTAGTGAAAACTTACTTAGGAATTGTAGACATCTTCTCCACAGGGTTCTGAGTATACTGTGTAATATTATTTCCTTATCATCCGATTATAGGGAATGTTGAATGCTTTTGTAAGAAAATTTTTATTATTGCAACAGAAAGTTCAGAATTCCTTGCAAAATCTTAGTATATTTGAATAACTACGACTTGCCAAAATTAGACTTCGTAAATACACCTACCGTTAAATTACACCTACGTATACTAAATTTTCTTAATACTTATCTGTACTTAAATAAAAACTAATCATCGAAATTTGAGAGAAAAATCAAGACAACCTACATAAAATTAGGTACAATTTTTTTTGCAAATTGTATCGATTCTATATTATCCTTAGGAACTTAGTTCCTACCTGGTGTCCCACGGTTAAGTAAGGACATTTCAATGCTATATTATAAAATATAATCGGTGAATTATAGATTTAAAATTTTCACTAGTCTAAACTAAATTGAGTTTTTGTTTTAAGTTGAATTTTGCGTTCTCTCCTGAATTAATTATTTTAAATATTTATCTTTTCTAATCCCAAGAAGCACAAGTCAACTGTGACAGCCTATTTCATTAACTCGATTTGAACTAGACGTTCCATTGCCTTACCGTGAAGAAGTGCGAATAGCAATTACCAGTCTGAAGAACAAAAAAGCGGCTGAGCCAATGGGTTTCCGGTCGAGCTATTCAAATACGGCGGCAATTAACTACAATCAGCGCCAACTACCATGGGATAAGCCTTCTCAACATAGCGTACAAGGTTCTAACGAGAAAAAGTAGACTTTATGCAGCCATGTTTGAATTTGGTATCCCCGTAAAACTAATACGGCTGTGTAAATTGACGTTTGGCAAAATCAAAAGCTCCACTATGATCGAGAAGGACCTCTCCGAACTTCTCAATACCAAACGAGACAAGGCGACTCCCTTTCATTCGAATTTTTCAATCTACTAAAACTAAATAAAGAAGGTACCGTATTCTAAAATAGTGTACATTTTGTGGCGTATGCTTATGACATCGATGTCATTGGCCATAACAACCATGCTGTTAGTTCTGCTGTCACCAGACTGGATAAGAAAGCCATGCAAGTGGGTCTGGTAGTAAATGAAGTCAAGAGGAAATATCTCCTGCCATCAAACAAACAGTCAAAAAAGTTTATTTTTATTACTCAGTTTAAGGCTTTTGATAATAGTCATGAAAACTAATTGATCTTAATTAACATACACATTATAATTAAAAAATATTGAATAATGCCTTTTAAAGCATGTCTCTCTATAGCTCTGCAGATAGCTCGAGTGCACCAATATCTCTCGTAATGCAGTTGAATTCCGCTAACGGCCAAACAATCATTGCGATGTCCAAAGCTAAAAGAACTGCATATACTATATGTACTTACAGCTGTTCACAAACACCTACACAACAACCAATGATTGCCAATTGAATCCGCGTATTGCTGCTTCTGTTGTTTTCACTCATTATATTGAATCTGATTTCAAAATCATCGTTGACTGCAAAACGAGATTTTATTGTCTTTTAAGAGCAGGCGTTGAATTGTGTTGAATTTATAAAGACGGGGCAATTATAGCAGACAAACAGCACCATCAAACGTTTGACAAGTACTTTCTGGATTAAGGCATACAATAAAGCGCTGTTATGCGCTATAAGATTGTGCACAGCGCTTCTTTCTACCCCAGAGCGGATCGATTTACACAGAGCTAAAAACAGAAACCAGAATAATGGCATGTGAGAAATGTTTTATCATCAAAATCATTCCGAATAACTTCGTGTAGAGAATATAGCCAAATTAAACAAACGATTTTTAAAGCGAAGTTTTTCAGAGATTATAAATATTTCTTCTTCAGTTTTTGAGATTTCTGAATTAAAGTTAATACATATGTAGCTAGCTGTACTTTGATATTCCATTGATCATTTGTTGTGCTTTGGATTCGACAACATCGATTATTCGGAGTTTCTGAACCTCTCCTTAAAAATTGCAGGCTCGAAACCAGTTTTAGACCCATAGTCTCCTAAGTAAAGTTGTTCAGTATTGCTTACGGGGTTATAACCGAGTTAACAACAGCGCGCCAGTTATTCTAACATGACTTAACCAATGCAGCTGCTGGCTGTTGAATCGCTGAACTATGTCAATGTCGTCGTATCTCGTACAGATCATCGTTCCATCGACTGCGGTATTTGCCGTTGCAAATGCGCAAAGGAACATGAATCTTCCGCAAAGCTTTTCTCTCAAACACTCCTAAACCCGACTCAACAGATGATACCATTCTTCATGCCTCCGCACCATATAGCAAGACAAGAATGATGAGGGAGTTTGGTCTTTGTTCGTCGGGAGAGGACTTTACTTTTCAATTGCCTACTCAGTCCAAAGTAACACCTGTCGGCAAGAGTTATTCTGCGTTGGATTCCATGGTTGATTGGGGTGTAATGAGTTATAGCCTTGCGTCCTCGCCGCGCACCCTTATTTAAGTAACCCTTATTTAAGTTGTGAAACCCGGGGTCACGGTTAAAAGAAAGGAAGCTTCAGCGGAGCCACTCCGACATAGTTCGTTGAAGGGTTCATTGAAGTGTAATTGCAGCGTCTGTTCACCAGAGGTGCGACTACGTGTCGGCGTCGGTCGTGAAACAAGCGCCTCGCTATAAAAATATGCATTGAACTCTATACTACTCACCTAGCGAGGTTGCGCGCTGGCTTTGGTACCCGCCATTAGCAATGAAATGTAAACAGCAGCTTCGCATTCCTGATTTTATAGTCGACCCGCTCTAGTTTACATATCGAACACCCAAACGTGCAGTAAAATTTCCCTTGATATGCTGGTATTTAACGTGAACAAACGAAGCACAAATGTTTTGACAGCTTCACTGGCACAAACTGCACTGCAGCATTAAGAACTCTGAGAGTTTATGGTGCTGCTAAACGCAGGCATCAATGTCACACTAACAAAGAGCCTATGAACAGATTTTCCTCTCTAATTGCATAAATGCGGAAATTACTGAATTCTATGTTAAGTCAAATACAAATATGTTGATATGGTTGAGCGTAATGTTGTTGTTGCTTTCTTTAGGTCCATAAGTTTAAATTAGCTAAGCATATTTAGATTCCTCTGGAAGTCATAAGACAGCGCTGCTTTCGATAAATTTGGTCCGATAGCTGTTTGTTGTGTAAAACTTTGTATTTAAAGTTAACGTAGTTAGCTCGTTTATTTGTTCCAGTTTAACGCGGTGTTTGACAATATGTGCGCAAAACGATCTGTTCTTGTGAAAGCCTGCTTGCTGCTTCCTCAGCGAACCTTCAAGATGAGCTTTTATTCGGGTTAAAAGAAGTTTAGTGCGATTTTTCAACGGGATGCTAATCAATGTGACCCCTTTATGGGATGGACCGCCTTTTTTGGGAACCTCCACAGTATGCCTGTTAACCATTCATCCAGTAGTTGTTCTTAGTGCCAAACTATTTCAAAAAAAGGAAATGGCATATGGAGCCTAAGGGATCAGCTTCACGGGCTTCGGAAGGAACAATGCTATCACATGATGCTATTCCTGGTTTTGTTATTTATGGTTATAGCTCTGTTTCCAGAGGGTCAAGTTCAGAAAAATGTCTGAACCATCTAGCCAATTGGTTACACTTCCTTGTAGTTAATTTATACATTTTTCATTGCAAAATTAAAAAAATGTTCTATATAAATACTGCTCATCAGCATGAGAAATTCATACATTGCTTTAAAAAAAATATGTTTCTTTAAAAATCCGTTTTGAACAGAACATTGCACTTATCAGATTTAATTCAATATTCAAAAACGGTATCAGAACTCGTCCAAAGTTCAGCTCAACTGACATATTCACTCAGTGAAAGTTCAATAACATTCTTCAACTGATGTACTAAGTATATAATATTATATGTAATCTAAACATGTATGCAGCTGTTCTGAATAAATGGTTCTTCTTATTCTTTGATAGTCAAATGTCATATTTACTGTCCATTACTGACTACTAAGTGGTAATATCATATAGGAAAACTCTGAATGTCACATCGCTAGATTCTTTTCTGTGGAGATATGTAAAGTCTAAAGTTTATGCGTACAATTTCGCTTCCATTCAGGCCTTGGAGGAAACAACACGCATATCATTCCCTAGTTACCAGTCGAGAACAAGTTTCGAAAATTGGACTCTGAGACGTAGCCGCGCCCAACATTTCTCCATTAAATTTGAAGTTTCTGTTTTTTGTTTAAGGTAGGGAACTCCGAAATGGATCTCCCTTTATTAGCATAAACTTAACTAAGTTTATAAAATTTGACCGTACTCAGGAGAGTTATAACGCAAATCTTGAACTACCTGTTTTCAAATGCAATTATTTTCCCAATCATACACATTACTTACACAAAATACATATGTATGTCTGTAAAATAAGTATATACAAATGTAATATTTCTTAGGGCACAAAGGAGTAATCTAGTTTATAATTTAGTATGCTATAATAATAAATTTTTGACTCACTTGGGCCTAAAATACCATCACGCTGAACTTATAACTCAAACAGCGAAACACACACACCCATTTAGAAAATATATTGCAGCACTCGTGTAATGTACTTGCGCCAAATAAAAATGTCACTTTGAGGAGAGCATTCAAAACAACGATTAAGGGCAAGTGCTTGGATATAAATATTTCCTACATTCAGAGCTCTTTCTCCAAGCGGCAAACACACATACGAATATGTATGTAGGTAAAAATCATTAATTCAAAAGGTTAACTGCATTTCTTTATGTGTTTTTTTTTTTCTTATTATCAGAGAAAAAATTTAACGGACTTCCCTCTTCAAAAAGGAAAAATGCTCAAATATTTCTCATAATTTTTTCGTAAACCCAACCTTTTTAAAAGATATTAACACTAATTTTGGAAAAATTCTTTATTTCTTATTAATTTTATAACACAAAAAAATTATTACTTCTACATTTTTGTAGAAAACTGCTCTATAAAAACTTTATTTTTCGATTAAAACAATACAACGTCAAACATGATGCAAATACTTTATTAAGGTGGATCAAAAAAAAATTTATGTTTGACACTGAAAAATAGGTTTCCACCCTAAGAACACCACCAAAAAATATTCATAATAATTTTTTTTATTGAGTTATAAAATTAATAGAAAAAAAGTAATCACTTTAACAAAAATATCTTTTAAACGGTTGGGTTTACGAAAAAATATAAGAGACCATATTTTAGAGCATTCAATTTCCTACAAAACCTAATTAACAAAGATATTTTTTCA
Source organism: Bactrocera neohumeralis (assembly GCF_024586455.1). Taxonomy (NCBI): domain Eukaryota; kingdom Metazoa; phylum Arthropoda; class Insecta; order Diptera; family Tephritidae; genus Bactrocera; species Bactrocera neohumeralis. The sequence goes on along the minus strand of NC_065920.1, from coordinate 56,216,795 downwards.
AGTAGTCGAGTTATAAATTTTTTATCTGATAATAAGAAAACATAGAAAACCGTTAGGCGGAGGAACCAGTTACAATTAAAAATCATATTTTTGTGTCTAGGAACCTATTTTTCGAGTAGAAAAAAAGATTTTTTTGAACACCCTTTGGATACAAATATTTCCTACATTCAGAGCTCTTTCTTCAAGCGGCAAACACACATACGAATATGTATGTATGTAAAAATCATTATTTCAAAAGGTTAACTGCATCTCTTTATGTGTTTTTTTTTTTGTATGCTTTTAGAGAAAAAATTTAACTGGCTTCTTTCCTCTTCAAAAAGGAAAACAGAATTTTAATCATAAGGCTTTTGCATACTAAGGTCCTCTCACTTGACTTACAAGTACTTCTATATATTTGTAGAAAGCTAAAATTTTATTGCATACTATACAACGTCAGACACGTACTTTAACCCAAGATGGGCGGCTTATATGCTTTGTGAGCGCAAATGGTGACAAATAAAAAATTTATTTTAACATATGTAAGTGAGTAGTCTTACAGGTTAATAGCTACATATTTCTCTTCAGAATATTTCATCATTATCGTAAAATTCAATGGGAACATGTATCTAGGAAGGTTTTGATTATATCGCCAGCCCTATTGATATCTTAACAGCACGTGGCTATCATATTTGTTTGCGGATTTGCGTTAAATTCTGTAAGTGTGTTAACTCTGGTTTGCTATTTCATCACATCATGTTTCTCTGCGGTACAACTCTTTAAAATTGTCGAATGTTATAGCGCACATTCAGGTTCCCCGAAAAATTCTCATGTCAACATTCATCGAAAAATCATCTTCTCGGGCTCATTTCTGGCTTAATGGCTTCGTTAACAAACACAAACAGAATTGTAGCTATTGAGGTGAGACAAGTTAGCGTGTGGTTTAGAAAACGTAATTGTATCTCTAAACATTAACCACTTCGTATGAATTGTGGTATGGCGGCATCATAGGACCTTATTTCTTTTAAAATGAGGCAGCAAATGCCGTTACCATCAATGCCGAGCGTTATAACCCGACGCTGCGCCATCTCTTGTTTCACGTCTAAATACAGACACATTGTTTGGCGACTTGTTAATTTCCAGAAATGGCCGAGTCAAATAGCCGAAAAAGATCATGCTACTTAACCCATCTATAACATTTTCATGTCATCAGTATGTGGCACAGAGTCGTGGTGATCATTGGCAGACACTGTGTTCGAATCATAAATAGCATAAAACAAGAAAAAACGCTAACTTTGGCTGTACCGAAGCTAATATACACTCCACAGGTGCATTTCTTTTAGTAACTATGTGTTCAGTTTGTATGGAAGCTATATGCTATAGTGAGCCGATCTGAACAATTTGTTTGGAGATTATATTATGACCTTAACCAGGAAGCCACATCAAATTTCGTGAAGATACCACGTCAAATGAGCAAGTTTCCATACAAGTCCTTGATTCCGATCGTTTAGTTTGTATGGCAGCTTCCTTCTGGGTGTAAAAAACCTTGTGGCAAACTTAATATACCATGTTCAGGGTATAATTATATGCATAACAAAAAAACAACAGAACCCATTCAAATCTGAGTGTTTTATTTCTTGTTACAATCGTTCGTATACACTGTATGAATATCTGGAAAATGTTAGCTTGGCACACTTTCACATTATCATAAAATATTTTGCCATACAATATTATCGGTTTCGGGAATTGTGTGCATACGAATATCCCTGTTTTGACAAAATCACAGTTGGGTTAAGACAACATCGACAGCCAGTTATCCTAACAATAATTAATATCCAATAAATAGTCCAGCAATGTTAGTTCTTAGGAACGAATACAAGCTATAAGCAGAAGGAGCAGCCCTTACAAAGGACAATGTGTCCTCATTTTTATACTCTAGCAACAAAGTTGCTAAGGAGAGTATTATACTTTTGTTCACATAACGGTTGTTTCTAAGCCCTAAAACTAAAAGAGTCAGATATAGGGTTATATATACCAAAGTGATCAGGGTGACCAATAGAGTTGAAATCCAGATGCCTGTCTGTCCGTCCGTCCCTGTCCGTCTGTCCGTCCGTCCGTCCGTGCAAGCTGTAACTTGAGTAAAAATTGAGATATCATGATGAAACTTGGTACACGTATTTCTTCGCTTCATAAGAAGGTTAAGTTCGAAGATGGGCAAAATCGGCCCACTGCCGCGCCCACAAAATGGCGGAAACCGAAAACCTATAAAGTGTCATAACTAAGCCATAAATAAAGATATTAAAGTGAAATTTGGCACAAAGGATCGCATTAGGGAAAGGTATATTTGGACGCAATTGTTTTGGAAAAGTGGGCGTGGCCCCGCCCCCTACTAAGTTTTTTGTACATATCTCGGAAACAACTATAGCTATGTCAACCAAAGTCTACAAAGTCATTTTCTTCAGGTATTTCCATATACAGTTCAAAAATGGAAGAAATCGGATAATAACCACGCCCACCTCCTATACAAAGGTTATGTTAAAAGTCACTAAAAGTGCGTTAACCGACTAACAAAAAACGTCAGAAACACTAAATTTTACGGAAGAAATGGCAGAAGGAAACTACACCCAGGCTTTTTTTAAAAATTGGAAATGGGCGTGGCCTCGCCCACTTATGGACTAAAAACCATATCTGCGGAACTACTATACCGGTTTCAATGAAATTCGGTATACATATAATATTTTCTTAACACCCTGATGACATTTACGAAATATGGGTGAAATCGGTTCACAACCCCGCCTTCTTCCAATATAACGCTATTTTGAATTCCATCTGATGCCTTCTCTGTATAATATATACATTAGGAACCAATTATGATAGCGGAATAAAACTTTACACAAATACGGTATTTGAAAAATATGTAAATGACGGATAATGGAATCTCGATTATCCCTTTATCATGCGAGAGTGTAAAAAGTTCGGTGACACCCGAACTTAGCCCTTCCTTACTTGTTTTGCTTTATGATTCATTGGATATGGATCTGTAATTAGGTTTAGGTTCAACTACATGTGCATGTGCGTTGAAGCGAAGTAGAAATAAGTACTTATATGTATTTGAAATATATGCCTAAAGTATGAAGGTTAAATCTTAATTTTGGTGCTATGGAATATTGCTAAGAACGAGTGAGGACACATGTACAAATATATAACATAAATTTTCTTATAAATATATTTCGGATTGGTTTAGTAGGAGCTTAGCAGAATATAGTAATATTTATGAACGCACAACCTATTCTATATGATATAAGTCAACTAATGTATGTGTTGTATTCTCAGTGTGTATTAACTAGTTAATAGGATATCATGAGCTAATTAGTAATGACTGTAGGTAGATAATTATATACCGAATGCAAAGAGAGTTTTGGGACGTTATAAAAGTTTAGCCGGATTATCATAAATGTCCTTGCAGTCAAATGTGAATATGCTGAAATGTGTAAATTTATGGGTATGTTTAATTAAAGACATAGCAACAACTTTTTTACGCTGAAGCGCGCTGACAGTGTTTTTACAACCGTTTTGAATATTTTACCTTCCTCTCATACTATATGTATCTCAAATGATGCTACTTTTACTTTCAAATTTGTTAGTAGGAATTACAGAAAGATTCAGAAAGCTTTTATGTATGACTATGGCAATAATTCAATTCAAACATTTCCCTGCCCAGAGAAGTGAAGCCACCTCCGAGCCTGCAGAGGAAAGCTCTCGCAGAGGTCAAACGAAGAAGAGTCGGAGTAATAAGAGGTTCGGATACAAATTCTAGACATACCGTCTGGGGGTTCGGACACAAATGCAGGAATATTTATACATCGCAACATTTTCATATAAATAGTTTTGTTCACATAAAGGTTTTTGTAAGTCCTAAAACTAAAAGAGTCAGATATAGGGTTATATATTACCAAAGTGATCAGGGCGACGAGAATAGTCGAAATCCGGATGGTATAAGTCCGTCCGTCTGTCCGTCCGTCTCTATGTGTTGTCCGTCCGTCCGTGTGCAAGCTGTAACTTGAGTAAAAATTGAGATATCATGATGAAACTTTGTACACGTACTTGGCTCCATAAGAAGGTAAATTCGAAGATGGGCAAAAGAGTTTTGCCACGCCCACAAAATGGCGGAAACCGAAAACCTATAAAGTGTCATAACTAAGCCATAAATAAAGATATTAAAGTGAAATTTACAAAGGATTGCATTAGGGAGGGGCATATTTGGACGCAATTGTTTTGGAAAAGTGGGCGTGGCCCGCCCCCTACTAAGTTTTTTGTACATATCTCGGAAACAACTATAGCTATGTCAACCAAAGTCTACAGAGTCATTTTCCATATACAGTTCAAAAATGGAAGAAATCGGATAATAACCACGCCCACCTCCCATACAAAGGTTATGTTCAAAATCAGTTCGATAACCGACTAACAAAAAACGTCAGAAACACTAAATTTTACGGAAGAAGTGGCAGAAGGAAGCTGCACCCAGGCTTTTTTTAAAAATTGAAAATGGGCGTGGCGCCGCCCACTTATGGACCAAGAACCATATCTCAGGAGCTACTAGACCGATTTCAATGAAATTCGGTATATAATATTTTCTTAACACCCTGATGACATGTACGAAATATGGGTGAAATCGGTTCACAACCACGCCTTCTTCCAATATAACGCTATATCGAATTCTATCTGATGCCTTCTCTGTATAATATATGTATTTATTAGGAACCAATGATGATAGCGGAATAAAACTTTACAAAAATACGGTATTTGAAAAATATGTATATGACGTATTATGAAATCTCGATTATCACTTTACCATGCGAGAGTATAAAATGTTCGGTGACACCCGAACTTAGCCCTTCCTTACTTGTTGATTTTATAGTCAGTAAAAACCTTTCTATTTGAAGTAGGGAAAACTTCTAGTTGGTCCTTGACGTTACGCTGCTTTTAAAAATTCTATGTTCACAGAATTATAAGTTTCAGCTTAGACCCGTATATCAGATCCTATTTAAACTACATAAATGCCAATTAAGACCTGTTTGGCAGGAAGCTTCGAACAGCTATTCCAACTGTGCACAACAAGGATGCGATGCTGTCCGCGGGTGCGATTGATGAGCTTGTCGGGGTTTTCAGCCTTATAAGTAGAACTACTCTTGAAAGCTCATGTTCTTTTGGGAACATTCGAGCTAAAAGAGATCAAATCTTCAAGCACAGGACTCTTCATCAAGGAATTGCCTCTAGTAATGACTGGCTGTTATGGAAGGCAAAACTGGCTATACACAAATCCGAGTTGAGGAATGCCAGAGGACCCTCGTGAAGCGCCGTCTGCGGTATTGTAGGGGGATGGTATCAGCGAAAAATCCTGAGAAATGCGGTTAGAGGTCAGATGTAAGAAGTCAGTGAAACTACCTTCTTGGTTAGTGAAACTACCTTCTTGGACTTTTTGGGTCCTTGCGTGTCGATGAATTCATGCTAACCCTTTAGGTCCAAAGGCTTTGATGCCATCATACCGCCGTAACTGCAGCGGAAGCTCAAGGTCTTATGCAGCTGGCTGGCTCTTATCTATGCGAATTTCGTTAGATTAGGCCATGTTCCAAAGGCCTGAAGTCGGTTATAGTTACGTTGATACCGAGGCCGGTAAAAGCTCTCACGTCAGTGCAAAAGACTTTAGGCTAATTAGCCTATCCTCGTTTTTTTTTTTTTGGAAAAGTTTGAGAGACTCAGAGACATAGCAAAGTACCGAGGACTAAACTGTTAAGGGGCAAAGATGACTGCATTATAAACAAGTCGGTCTACACAAGACAGTGTCACGGTTGGAGGGAGACCTTTTTCGACATCAAAGGGGCCTTTAAAAATGTGTGGCTTGAGGCAGCGTTTAAAAAAATGAGTTTATTTTTTACCCACTGCTAGTGGGACTGCAGTCAACATTCTACTGAATGAACTCGGCGAACGAGGCTGTCGGGTTATTGCCTAAGAAGACAACGTTGATGTCATGGTTAAATAAATATTTCTAAACTCTATCTATCAGATAACCGTGGTATCCAATTGGTTAGCGACTTAGCCGTTAAGGGGGTCGATTCCGGATTTTTTCGATTCGGAATTTCTAATAGTGTGGAAAAGTTGCCTTAGTACTTCCTGATTCCAATGCAACCTTTTGTTTTGAGATCGGATTGCATCTTCAACCCCAACTCCGGCCTTGAAATTTCGGAAATTCGCCTAAAATCGTGAAATTGTCTACCTAGCGCCTGAAATACGTATCTCATGGCAAAACGTAATAAGCAAAAGTTATTTGTCACGAACCGTACCCGAGATATGAGCGAAAATGCGGCGCGCCACAGCGCAAGGTGAAAATTGTTGCAGCTCTCAGCTAACCTGTATTGGTCACCCAGAACCCACCGCGTGGAAGTGGCTGCTCTTCGGGTTCCTCCCAAGCCGAACCCAACCAACCAACCATATGTCAGGCTTGTTTTAGTCTGAATCTGTGTCAAATTTATTGATAAAATCAGATTTTGTACTAAACTTTGGCACTTGTTGCCTAGATTTCAGTGTAGAGCGTATGAAACGATTGCGGGCCAATAACTTTAGAAAATGCCTCTGTCACCAGTTTGACGGTTCTCTCGACTGCCACGGTGTGAGAGGGGAGTTCACTAAATTTCCATACCTCTGCAATGTCTCCCGAGAGCCCTTTTATGAGTTCTTCGTTAGAAACTGAACAAAGAACTGGTGGAACAGTCAAGGTAATAGTCTTCCAGTTAATCATATCGTAATAATTATTAGATTTGAAATTCAGCTTTGGCACTTTATTACATCTAACCCTTCCATTTACAGTGTCAGACTCTGCTTCTCTGGCTGCCAGAAGACGGTCAAGGGCCGACTTTCTGACTTCTACCCGTTCGTCAGTCATCATACTAAGGAGAATATTTTCTGGAAGAGCAAAGAAAGCATTCTGTTGAATGGATGAATCGACAATTTTGCGCAGTTTAGCAGGTAAAATCTCGACCTTTAATTGCAGCATAGAGATGGCGCGAGCCATCTTTGATTAAACTGTTGAATCTTATTGAGAACCACAAAGGTGAGTAAACTGTAAGTATGTACTTGACCAAAATCTTTATTTGCTTTGTTGGTTTGTCAGTAGAAATGTATAATCTCAGAATTCTATTTGCACAGGTGAGCCAGCAAGATTTGCACATGTTAACTGGATGCATCGACGCTAAACTGAGGATTCAAAGGAAATAAAAACCTTTATATTTTTTAATTGGTCTGTAATGTTTCGGATTAAATCAGAAAAATTGGCAGGATGGTTTCAAATTTGACAACAGGCTGAGATCACAATCTAGGGAAGTTTTTTTATGTCGCCAGAGAATGTATTCTATCTTTGGACACCAGTTTGCTGACATTTAGGTTGAACTGTAGAAGACAAACAACCCACTGTAATGGCCTACCTATTCTTTCTTCTAGTTTCCGAATGAAAACCTTTCCAACCTGTGTTCGTGATGATGCCATCAGCACCGCTTCTAGATGTTCCGCATCAAGGGTTTGTCGGAAATGTTGCCATATAGCTTGATTTTCTTCCATGACCCGGAAGGAGAGGTGACGTGGCCAAAGTAATGAGCAAGGTTCCGCTATAAGAGAAATATGTTCCTCTTTGACAGTGTCGCGGTAGTACTTTTCACCTTCGCTGACTTGTGTAAGTGTATTGTCTTTGCGGCCGTCAAAATATAGCCCATATACAGAGTCAATACTTTCGGTGTTTTGGAGCTTAACTCTAACACTTTTTTTTCCCGACTAATCTTGCATTTGTCAATGACAAAGCTAGCCTGATCTATGTTATCAAACCTCCTTTTTTGGCATCCAGAAAAACAGATGAAACAATCAAGGCCGCTGCTCTATCACTTACCCAAATCTTTGGGCAGCTAAAGCAGTGTGTTCTAATACTAGTTTGTTTTCTTTAGCAGGAGACAAAAGTGGTGCATCGTTTTTGGGTGGCAGCAGGAAGAGGTCGCTGATCTGAATGGACCGGAAGAACTTTTCTGGTAAATGTTGATGTTGAAAACGATTCATTGTCTTTTTTTACGTTCATTTTTCAAATCTTTTTTGTTTCATAGTCCATCGACCAATTCTTTATGATCTTGTCCAAGAGAAACCATTGACGTGTAACTGGGACCAGAGAGTTGTACGGATATATGCCAAACACAGGACACTGTCTAAATTTAAATTTAGATACAGACATTTTGAGTTCTGTGTTCAAGACATCGCAGCCGATTGGAAGTTGTACCACGACAACGCCCCGCTACACACCGCCTATCTTGTAAACAGCTACGTGTCTAACCAAGGCCGTCATGTACATAAGGCTTCCGGCGCCCTACCCTAACTCGATGGACTTTTTTGTTTCCTTGCGTAGGTGAATGAAAGTGATAGCACTCCGATGAAAGAAGGTGGCCGCAAGCGATTTGCATGCACCTCGGCATCGTGCTGGCAGTACTGAATCCACGCAGAATGAGCATTTTTTTAAAAAATAAAGTTTTTAAGGAATTGTAACGATTGGTTCAATAAATTTTTTTAAATCGACTCAGTCCTATTACTCTCCGGACAAACTCTGTATATTGAACAACCGAATAAATATGAAAATAGTGTATTACAGATGGCCGTAACCAACGTAGAGTTTTAGCTTTAGACTCAAACGAATCATTCGTGTTCTATTAACAGAGATTATTGTCCACGACAACGCCCCGCTGCACACCGCCTATCTTGTGCTGCCTAAAAAATATAGAAATCGGTTGCGGACTTTTTGTCGCTTGCCTGAAAATCCTTTTACCTAGTCATTTTACGGTCGCCACAAACATTTTTTAAACAATTGATGGTTCAATAAATTATTTTAAATCGACTCAGTCCTATTACTCTCCGGGCAAACCCTGTATATTGAACAACGGAATAAATATGAAAATAGTATATTACAGATGGCCGTACCCCATAGACTTATAGCTTTAGGAAGTATTATTCGTGTTCTATTAAAGAGTTATTATCATGTATCGCCATATCTGCGAAAAAATATAGAAATCGGTTGCGTTCGCTTTAGAATCCTTTTACTTAGTCATTTTACGGTCGCCACAAACTTAACAATTGATTCATGAAGAAGACTACAGCGGTACTCGCATCTTTGCAATATTTATAAATATAATATATGTATATTATAAAGTATGAATAGTAGAATGCATGATACTATCAATAGATATACATATTTTAAGTTGTTGCTGAACTTAAATTACCGTATCGAGAACGAGTACTATTTTGGCAAACCGCTTGAATCGTTACACAAGCAGTTCAAATTACAAGTTGATGAAACTTTAAATATTTGTGCAATGTCAGCAAACATTAATATACATACGCGCAGGTAAACAGTATGCAAATTTGGTCGGTTGGTAATGACATTTAAACATTGACAAACGCATTGAAAGCAGAGCTTAACTTTCCACTCATACGTATTAGACATACAACCACATACAGCAGGCAGCAATAAGATAAGCAAAACAGTTTGAAGGGGTTAGGGGCATTATTGCAGTATTTTCATACCATAAATCATTGTGGAGGACCTTGGTGGGATATCGCTTGTTGCTGAATATTTATATACATATGTATATATGTGTCATAAAGTAAGATGATACTTGCGTTATGCTACTTATATATATACATATAGATATGTACTACATATGTATATACATATGTAATTTTGCACACAAAGGAATGCTTCAGCTAGAGGTGGAATACAAATTCTGAATGTTGAATGTCGAAGCAGTTTCTGCACCGAAAAATGGTAAAACAAGAAAAAATGTTAACTTCAGCTGCACCGAAGCATATTTACACTTCACAGGTGCATGTCTTTTAGTAACTATGTGTCCAGTTTGTATGGCAGCTATATGCTACAGTTATCCGATCTGAACAATTTCTTCGGAGATTACATCATTACCTTAAGCAGTAATCCATGTCAAGTTTCGTGAAGATACCACGTCAAATGCGAAAGTTTTCCATACAAGCCCTTGATTCTGATCGTTCGGTTTGTATGGCAACTATATGCTATAGTGAGCCGATCCGAACAATTTCTTCCGATATTACATTATTACCATAAACAATAGCTCATACCAAATTTTGTGAAGATATAAAGTTAAATGAGGAAGTTTCACAAGCAAGCATTTGATTCCGATCATTCAGTTTGTAAGGCGGCAATAAGCTATTGTTAACCGATCTGAACAATTTCTTCGGAGATTACATTATTGCCATAAACAATGACTCATACCAAAATTCGTGAAGTTTTCCATACAAGAACTTGATTCCGATCGTTCAGTTTGTATGGCAGCTATATGCATGTTATAGTGGTCCGATATCGGCACTTCCGACAAATAAGCAGCTTCTTGAAGAGAAAATGACGTTTACAAAATTTCAAAACGATATCTTAAAAACTGAAGACTAGTTCGTATATATACAGACAAACAGATGGACAGACAGACAGAGGGACATGGCTAAATTGACTCAGCTCAACATGCTGATCATTTATCTATATATGTACTTTATATGGTCTCCGACGCTTCCTTCTGGGTGTTACAAACCTCATGACAAACTTAATATACCCTGTTCAGGGTATAAAAACAGTAGCACAAACTAACTTTCTGAGACGATGAAATTATTTCTGTGTTTTAGCAAATTCTTTTGTTGGTTGGCGTTTCTACCCGCCAGGACTAAGCTGGAACCAGATACGAGCATTGATAGTGCATTTTGTGCGTTTATTTAATCCTTTTTTCTATTTGTAAAAACAACCTCCCAAATATGTTTTGGTAATGTAAAGGGTGATTCATTTCTAAGTTCCCTACTTTTTAAAGAAAGAACACAGAAGTTTAAAACCTAATGGGCAAAATTTACTGCCATTCGAAAGGACATTATTTAATTTTTGAAGATTATCGCTTTTAAATGTCCATCCGTTGAGTCCAATTTTCGTTGAGTCGTTCGAGCATTTTGACTGGTAACCGGCCAAGGCAAGAATCGAAGCGGGATTATCCGCAAAGTCTTTAGACTTTACATATCCCCACAGGAAAAAGTTTAACGGTTTTTACCGCAATCATTTTTGAAAAAAAATATGATTGATTCCACCGGCTCACAACTTCAGGTTGCTCTTCGTCCCAAATGCGACAATTTCGCTTGTTTACATACCCATGGAGCTTTTAAACTATTCAAAAGCCCATAGAGAGAAGCTATGTCGCTTGGGAAGGTTGAGCGATTTCAGTTTTTGCACAAGCTGTATTTTGTATGCTTTCAATTTAAGATCTCGACGTCAGTCCGAGTTTCTGTGAACTGCGCCGAATCGATTATCTATTTTTTTCGTGTACATTTTCGGCTACGGCTGCTATATTATCTTCACTACATGCTGGACGTTGCCTATTCGGTCGAATATTATCCAATAATGAATGCTGAGTTGAGCGAAGCGCGCGAAACAAATCCTCAGATCGTGAATTTTCGTAATAAAGTTGAACGATTGGTAAATGTGGTTTCGGCGTAAGTCTTCCTTTGCTGAAATGCCAAACAATATTGAACAAAAATAACATGACAGCTTGACACGACTCACGTGTGATTAGTCGAAATCAAGTTATGTATATTACATGCTGGCAACCTCAGAGCATTCATTTAGCATATCGTGAAGATGCTTCGTTAAGTAAATAAACAGTTGAAGCAAAATTTGTACTTAATATTTATTCGCAAAAAATATTTACTCGATAGAGAGTCATTAGTCTTTACTGGTGAGTCTATGAGTGCGCCTTAACCCATTAAACACGAAAGCTAAATAGCAAAGAAGGAGGAACCAAACTTTGTGTGGATACTACAAGGGTTGGTATGTACACAAAACTACAAACAAAAGGTTCGACCCCTATCCGGGGGGGTCTGCACGACCCGTGATATACATATATGTAACGCTCGCGGGTTTCTGTTATGTAATACAATGTTTGATACTAATATGTAAATAAACACTTCCATTGGATTTAATTCATCAATTTTATTATTTTAATTATAAAGTTTACAAAAAGAAAACGAAACAAGTACAAACCAATGAAAATTCATCAATTTTTGGTTGAGAAAGAAAACTCAAACTGGTCCAAAGTGAAAGTTGTAGAAACAATCCACACACAAACCTACGTCACACTTTACACATTGGGTGTTTATTGATCGCTGGCAGTTGTTTCCAGCACAGCGTCTCCTGGTAGGATTTCTAACTATGAAATGGCCAATTAGGTCATATCTAGCATCAAGCTCAATTTGCGAATCCGGACGTCTAAATCCCCATGGTCCTCGGACTTGTCCATAAGTACGACAAAAGTGATTAGCAATGGTTCTTCTAAACTGTAGCTGGGTTAGCCCGTGTCCGCCTTTTCTATGTAAGAGCCAAGCCTTTTGAATGGAGACATCAACCAACCAGGTAAAAATTGAGAACCACCACTTCTTCCCTCTAGCTCCAATCCTGTAAGCGTTAACGTTTTGGTCCATACGGTCTGTTCCGCCCATATTCTTATTGTACATTACGATAGCATTGGGGACTTGAACCTGAATTCGAGCATGTTCTGCCCTAGAGTATCTTCCAGCTGTCCCTACCGGTTCCTTCCCAAATAAAGTTGATGCAACGGAAACTACTGCATTGTCTACCCATTTCGTGACTGTAATATCGCATTCAGAAATCCGGGAACTAGCCATATAACCACGTTCCTTTTTTTCAACTTATCCTTCAGTGGCAAAGGGCAAGAGATTGGTATTGAATTTTGCCGAATTGTTCCAGTTCCCTCATATCCCATTTTTTTTAATCCAACCAAAACAGGGTTTTTTCCCTGACACATCTTGAAGTTTAGAAGATAACCGGAAGACGTATTTAGACAGCACATTTTATAACCAAATCTCAACGGTTTGCCTCTAATAAATTGTTTACAACCGTGCCTGAAGTAGTATTCCACCATTGATTCATCGTAGGACAAATTCCGCTCTGGATTAAAATTTTTAGCAAAATTCGCTTTCAAAGCATCAGTTAGGGGTCTCAATTTCCATATTTTATCCGATAAATCTTTCTTTCCGGGGTCAATAAAGTGTAGATTTCCAAAAATAGTTCGAAAACGATCACGCCTCATCGAGTCAATAATCAGAAGATTTTTAATATCTTTGTCAACGCTCCAATATGCTTCTTTGTTTGGAGAATAGGTATATCCACTTATTATCAGAATTCCTAAAAATACTTTCATTTCTCCAACTGTAATATTTGGGCTCCCATTATTATTTAAGAGCGAATATCTGTTTGACTCGTCACACAGCATTTGCAATAATTCATCATCAAAAAACTTTTGGAATTGCTCATATGGCTCTAGGTTGCTGCAGTCACTGTAATTACCCTCAGGGAAAATTGGAGATCTAGGTTCGATATTATTATCGACCCACGTAAAGGATGGTTTTGCTCTCTTAGCCATACTATGTGACTGACCTACAGTTATCTTACGACGACGAGAATTGATTTGTTCCCTAGGCTTTTGAGTTGAACGCAATGTACTCGGCTTTTCGCATGCTTGCACAGAAGCAAATGATTCCTCCAAAAGGTTTACTTCTAACTCTGAGGTAGAATGATTCAAGCAGTCTAAAATTTCAGCGTCCATATCAAAGTCGGGGTTCTCTTCAAAGTCGGTATTTTTTCTTGTAACAGTTTCACAATCCTCGACAAGCTGTGTATGTGACAAGTTTTCCAAAATACCCCCGTCTTCATCTGCCGAATCATCACCTGCGTCAAGAGCCTCTATATATATAGCTTCCACTTCTTCTTCTTCATTATTTGTCAATTCGTCCAAAACTGCGCAAACTTTTTCAACAGTTAGTTTTGTCCTAATAACGGAAGAACACGCACATAAATATGTATATTATATATAGTTATACAATTCATAAGGTGAACCCGCGAACGTGACATATATGTCACAGCTACACAAGACGAAAAAAAAACCTACAAATACAGACATTTTCAATTTTTTTTTTTATTAGCATAAAATTTCAAACACCATCAAAATATACAAAACACTCTTTTCACATAAATCGGTGACACTTTATTAAAAATCGTACTTACCGACAACGTGTTCCCATTTCGACAGTTTTTTTAGGTGTATGAAATCGGCTTCGTGTGCACTGCGCTACTAATTTTGCTACACTGAACGGAAAGGGCAAAATATAGCACACACTTATTCTTTGATTTGTTCACTTCAATTCTAATTTATAATTTGGAACATTTAAAATTGCATTTCGACAAAGTCGTAGATTTATGTGAAAGATCGGAGCGTTACATATATGTAACACTAGCGTTTAATGAGTTAAATGAAGGAATAATTTTAGTTTTGGTTCATTTCAATCAAGGTAAAACTGAATTTTGCTACAGATTTAGTAAATTCACATTTATTAAGTGAATTTCCATTATGGTGAATTTTCTTTTATTTTGTCCTTAGCAAAAAATACGGAAAACTGAAGAACTTCGGAATTTATTTGTGGAAGATGGGAAGAGGGGTGAAACATGTCAAAAAATAAAAAATATTTCATTTCGATCTTAGGGGCAAGAACGATTTTGCAAAACTTCAAGAAAAGGAAAATAAGCAGACTCAGTATGGTAGAGGGCCAAAGCCCAAAATTTCTATACAAAATTCATCTATTGAGTTGATAAAAAGTTTTGGTTTGGATGTTTCCATTGACATTCTTACCGAAAATTTGATAATAAGGGCTAAGTTTGGGTGAAACCGAACATTTTATACTCTTGCAACTTGCAAGAAAAAGAGCCATGTAAATACTTTAGGGGGTAAATCATATAGAGTAAAGTCAGCCGGATGTTCGAAAATACTGATATAATTTATATAGCGGCTAGGTTTAAGTTAAAATTTATCTATTTAAGTCACAAATATACATTGTTATGAATAAAACAAACTCTTCTATTTTCATTGGGATAACTCACATATTGGCCGATATATGCGGTACAAAGTCACCCGTAATTTTGAAAATCTTTAAATTAAGTATATGGGGACTAAGGGAAGTATTGGTCCGATTCCACCCATTTTTTACTTATAAGCATACCATTATAAGAGAAGGCTTATCCCTTAAGTTCGATTATATATACCACACATGGACCGACATTTTCGATCAAACATCAGCTGTATGCCGCACTATGACAAAGAATATAAAAAAAAAGAGTACAAATTTTGTCGAAAACGGTCGGTCGGGTCTCAAGATATGAGATTTCACCAAAAAGTGGGCGGTGCCACGCTCATCGTCTAATTTCCACACCGGCTCCCATAAGGCTCTCTCATACCATCGCGCTTGTAAAATTTAATGTATCTGGCATATTTAGTTATTGATTTATCACGCTTCAAGTAACGCTTCATCCAATTTACACTGTCGGTAGAAGTTCTGATAAGATTTCCACTCATTGTTTTCCGGAAAAGACGGATTTTTGGGCGTGGCAGTGGTCCGATGCCGCCCATCTACGAACTTGTGACTTTTTTTTAAGGAAACCACATACCAAGTTTAGGTGAGATATCTCAATTTTTACTCAAGTTACATCTTGCACGGATTGACGGATGCACAAATAGACAGTCAACCGCATTTTAGCTTTTCTCGTCATCGTAATCAAATATATATATAACTCTATATCTATCTCGATAAGTTGTAGGTGTTACGTATAACCGTTCGGTGAACAAAACTATAATACTCTGTATCAACTGGTTGCAGGGGTATAAAAACTGAACCCATCAGTTAAGTCACCGGATTTTGTGGTAATTTTTCAACTCCAAAACACCAAAAAGTAGCCGTACAAACTAGCAATCATTTTTCTTAGCGTTGAAGCTTCAAAAAAGTATTATTCTAATAAAAATATTTGAAAAATTAATCCGAAGCATGCCAAAACGTCTTCGTGTAATAATTTAGAACAAAAGTGGGAATACTAATTACTAAATTTACTTTTATACTAAACGTATAGTATTTTATCCAAATTTTTACTTTCATATAACCACGTTTGTTTAAGAATCTTTATTTTAAAGTACAACAAATTTTTTTCTTTCTGCTCTTGGAAAAAGCATAATCAATTTATAAATAGTTATTTTATTTATTTGACACAATTTTATGAATTACTTATTATTTATTTTAATAAATCTGTATTGAAATAACTTCTGTGAAATTTATGATTTATTTAATGCCTAGTGTATGTACCCACATGTAGTCACAAGTGTTATTTCAGAGGAATCCAAATAGCTCGCATTGCAGAAATTCCTTAAAACACCCACTTATACAAATTCACTCGCAAATGTTAGTGTAGAAACTAACTATAACTAGATATGTGCACATGTATGCTCGTATGCAAACCATGTTAATGTGTGAGTGTTGGTTTCCAGTTATACTACACGTTGAACGATCCAATGCTACAAGTATTTCAAGTTTATTTAAAGCTTCGCATAGTAATTAAAATTTTCAATACCCTCATAACTCCGCGAAACTACGTGTTTTCGATTTAATTCAATTTCATTTCATTTGCGTAAAACGTTCTGAGTGTAAATTCACTTCGCCTTATTTTTGATATTTGCCTGAACATTTTATTACAAACACACATAAATGTGGGTGCATACATAATGCATGAAAATTTTAAAAGTTAGGAATATATATTTTTGATATATTCACAATGGTTAAAAGTTCATTGGAACATTTGTAATTGCCTATTAAAAATCTAATAAAATAGTTATGTATAATTTCTGAATTTAATTAGTTTTGATTGCTACTACATATATTAGTTTTTTGGAAAATTTTTAGAATTAGAAAACTCCTCCGATAAATATTGTACAAGCTATGCATAAATCACAATTGAATGTATACCTAAATAAAACATTTTTTTTATATTTCCATAGAAGTACATGCATTTTTTGGGTAAGTTTGATTGCAGCTAGCGTAGCCTCGAACCATAATTTTCACCAAATTTTGAAGTTCAGTGTATATGACAGGTAATTGCAAAAATATGCTATGCCAGAGTGCAAAATAACTATAGAAATTAAAATAAAAACTGAACAAGTAAGGCAGGGTACGGGTGCAACTGAGCATCTTATGCTCTTGCAACTTGCAAGAATCAAAGCCATAAAAATACCTTAAGGTTATAGCAATTAAATTTATTATAAATAAGGGTTGTCCATTTCGAGCTTCTCTAATTTGTGTTTCCTAATTTAGTGGGGAATTTTTTTATAATTCGAAAGAACATTCTTCGGCATTTACTTTTTCAAGATCAACTCTTTCAAATGTTACCCGCGACTACGTCTCAGATGGTTCATCCGTCGAGTCGAATATTCGGTGACTTGTTCAAGCATTCCAAGACTTAAAGACATAAACTTTAGACTTTACATATCCCCATAGGAAAGTCTAACGGTGTGATATCATACGCGCTTGGTTGCTAATCAACCGGCCCAAAATGAGAAGTTATCTACTCACCGAAGTTTACTCTCAATAAATCTATTGATTGACACGATGTGTGGGAAGTGGCGCCGTCTTGTTCAAACCAAATGTCGCCAAGATCACGAGCTGCGATTTTAGGTATCAAATAGTCGGTTACGTTCTCACCGTTGAAGAAGTATAGACCATTAATTCCACAAACCAAACCAACCGATGTGTTTGCTTTCTCGTCTCAAATGCGGAAATTTTTCTTGTTTACAAAACCATTGAGCAAGAAATGGGTCTCATCGCTGAACAAAATTTGGCTCGGAAACATCGGATCTTCTAGGAACTTTTGAAGAGCTCATAGAGCAAAGCGATATCACTTGGGAAGTTCGAGCAGCTTCAGTTCTTGCACAAGCTGTATTTTATACACTTTCAATTGAAGATCTCGACGTCAAATGTGCCAAGTAGTTCCATACGTTTTTCGTGTACGCTCTCAGCTATGGTTGCTATATATTCTAGTTCCGTGCTGAATGTGGTCTATTCCGTTCAAATAGTATCCAATAATGCTAGGTCTTAAGAGACACGACTCACGTGTAATTAGTCAAAATCAAGTTATGTATATTACATGCTGGCAACGTCAGAGCATTCATTTAGCATATCGTGAAGATGCTCCGTTATGTGATGGTGTAAGGAATAGCATGTTCAATAGCCCATTAAGTTGACCATAAATTGAGCGAAGCGCACGAAACACATTTTTTACAGAACGGGAATTATAAACGTTGTTCAAGCATAAGTCTTCCCATGATGAAATGCCAACCAATACTGAACAAAAAGAAAATGACAGCTCGATACGACTCACGCGCGATCTGTCAATAAAAGGCTATTGTAAAAAGTACATCTACTTGGATAATTTTAAATAGTAAATATTCACATACGTAAATAGAATGGGCTTCGTAAGTAGGGAATCCGTTCTACCTTTTTAATCCTTCTTCTTGCAATCGTTGTTAGATCAATGAATTTTACGAATAAACTGGAGGCTGGGTAAAATTCATATCCTCTTGCGAGGTAAATGTTTATGACTTCTCTTAGAAATAAATGCTCTTTTATCTCCTCACCGTCATCCTCTGTTAAAAATAGTATTTAAAGGGCTTAGCACGAATCATGAATCGAGAATAGAGCGCACAAATAGTCACTATTTTATGTTTGATGTCCTCTACTTCCTTTTTCTTACTGTTAAGTAAGTTCATACACAATACAAGTATATCAAAAAGTTGTAAATTTCATGGCCACTCGAAACATTTTCAATGCCATTGGAATATATTTTAAAAACACTGTTGGTATAACTTACTGAACACATTTGGAAAGCTACTTCAGCTTTTTTACATTTAACTTTTATGTCTGTTAGGCCATAAGCTTTGCAAGCTTTCGAGCTTTTGTAAATCAATAGCAAAGATATACAGAGTTTGTCCAGAATGTAACAGAACTGTGTCGATTTAAAAAAAAATTATTGAACCAATCGTTACAATTCTTTAAAAACTTTCAAAATAGGCTCCTTCTGCGTCCATGCAGCGCTGCCAGCGCGATTTTCAAGCACAGAAGGCATTCTCTGGAATAGCCTTGAGAGCCGAGGGGCATGCTTAAAATGACTGCCTTTCATCGGCATTTTTAGGCTGCGGAAGCGTTGGGATGCCAGCCTTGGTTAATCGCGTACCTCTGCTCTAACGAAGGCTGAATTTTCGTCTCTCTCCTGACTCTCCAGGTGCTCGGAGATAATTGACCATCCGCTCGTTTGTTACCCACTTTCCGTCAATAGTAACGATGTGCTTTAAAAATGGATCACGTCACGCTTGATAAGCAATTTACAGTCGCATTAATGACGAAACAAACTAATTTTAAAAATAAATCACACAATTTTCGCCTAGCTTCAGCTGTATTTTTACTCTTTTGATACTTGTAGTAAGACTATTTTGATATTCAATTTTCGATAGGGCACCAAGCAATAACTATTCAACAAAAACAGAGAAGCTTCAAATTTAATGAGGAATGTTTATTATTATTTGAAAGAACATTCCTTGACAATTATTTGAGGAGTATCTTTTTCAAATCTTGGCCGCGGCTTTATCCATCCGTTGAGTCCAATGTTCCATGATTCATTCGAACATTTCGCCTGGGAACTGGCGAATGACATGCGTGATGTCTTCCTCCAAGGACTGAATCGAAGCGGGATTGCCGCAATGACTTACATATCACCGCAGGAAAAAGTCTGACGATGTGATATCACACGATCATGATGGCTAATCGACCAATTCAAAACATGAAATTATATGCTCACCAAAGTGTTCTCTCAATAAATCCACTGATTGGTGCAAAGTGTGTCTTGTTGAAACAAAATGTCATCAAAATCACGAGCTTCAATTCCAGGCAAGTAATAGTCTGTTATCATGACGCGATAACGATCGCCATTGACGATTACGTTTTCACTGACATTATTTTTGATGAAATATGGGTCGATGATTCCAACAGCCACAAACCAGACCAAACCGTTGTTTTTTCTGCATGAAATGACCCCACATTTGCTTGTCCCAATTTTGCTTGCTTACCTACCCATTGAGCCAAAAATGGGCCTCATTGCTCAACAAAATTTTGCTCGAAAACGTCGGAGACGACACGACTCACGCGTGATCTGTTGAAAAAAGTATCTCTACTACCAGTATCTATTTTTTAGATTTTATATGGGGGGTGTGATTATTTTTGTTTGTCAAAACTAGCTATTTCAGCAATGAATATCTTGCTTAACTCGCTTGACCTTCAATAGAAACTCATATATGCTCAAAAATTTTATTATGTAATTATTTCTTCTTGTAACGATTCAGTACAAAAATAAATACATATTTTATACATTAACAGTACATATTTCTATACAAGCATACCCGTACATATCTCCAATTAAAATAAATTGGGGAAGCTATTGCATTATAAACATGCAAGCACTCTTAACTAAATAGTTTTTATTATTATTTCCATCTTATTCCTCTATTCTATCCAACGTTGAAAGCTTTGGCTGTATCAACTCTTCTTATGTGAATCTTCGTTGTCATGTTAGTTTAAAAAATACTTCCCGTAATTCTGTTTTTCTACAATTTACAAAATTAAGAAATTCAGAATATTTGATTTTCAAATTCATTCTGTGGACTTACTAAATAATACCTGCATGGTATCTATTAGCGCTCCTTTTAAAATTTTCCGTTTCAAAGAGTGATACAGGTTTTCAACTCCTTTATGTTTATATTATATCTGACGGAATTTGGACGAATTCACCGCATTTTGACAGTTGTATCTTCAAATCGTATGTTGGTCACCGGATTGGTACGAAATGTTTCACCACGTAGTATTATAAATGCACCAGATGTTTTGGCTTGTTTCATTACCACTACTTATACTTTATATCTTCAAAGGCAACTCAAGTTTGTCTTCTTATATATGTACATTCCAGAGTTACGTAAGCTGAAGTGGTCATAATTCGGGATACTGGCACTGTAATATGGAATGCTTTCGTTTCTACTTTATATCAAGTAATGAGACAATGTTCGCAAACGTTCGGGTTACCTAAATAACATGTATAATTCTTGAAGGAGATATGTACGTCCACCAAACTGCATTATGATGTGAATTATGATTGGAAGAGAAGGCGGTTGAAGAATCCACTGAAGGTGAAACTAGTTGGTCAGCTGGCTTTGTGCCGCAGAGTACATTAGACGTCATTTCAGGTTTACAAGGTAAAGCTGGAAAGAAGGAAATAGTTTGTTTTTCAAAGAATAGACAAGCAAAAATGAGTTTATTATACTTTATATTCATGAGGGGAAGAAATAGTAAGACTTTTTAATATAAATTTCGCGCGAAAACCCATTCATCGAAATATTTGTTTTCTAAGTTGGTATGATTGGCAGTGACATCTGTGTCAAATATCACTTCAAAATAATCTTTAGTGTTTAGTATGCACATCTTTTTTTTAAGTACTTAAAGTGCATTCGGCAATTTTTACGATTAGTTAAATTATTCAACAAAGAAGTTCCATTAAATTGTGACGCGGGATCAAATGTCTAGTGCCGAAACAGCTTGAATGTTGGAAAAGGCCTTTGGTGATAATTGTTTGTCGCAAGCAAGGGGTTTTAATTGGTATAAATTATTCAAAGGCCCAAGACCTGGGTTGATTCCAGGACGGCCATCAACATCAACTGACGATCAACACGTGAATAAAATAAAGGAATTGGTGCTTAAGAATCGACGATTAGCAGTCAGAGATCTTACTGACATTGTTGGAATATCGGAAAGATTAGTGAAAACCATTTTAATAATTTTGAAAGATCATTTGGGCCTAAGAAAAGTGAAAGCACAATTGGTTTCAAATCACTCATTTTTCCGAAAAACAATATCGTGTTAACGTCTGTGAAACAATGATTTCCGACTACCAGAATGTCATGCTTTTGACACGGAAACAGACGATCAATTGGCCGAATATCAAAGCAAGCGTGAGGCGAAACCGAAAAGGTTTTTAGGTCCGTGTGATTTTTGGCTATTCAGTAAACTCAAATGATTGCTCCGAGAAACCGTTTTGAGTCAATTGAAGACATTAAACGGAAATCGCTACGCGCACTGAAGGCTATTCCACAAATCGACTTTAAAAACTGTTTCGAGAAATGAAAAAAAGTTGACACAAGTGTTTTGTGGCCAAGGAGGAAACTTTGAGGGGGTCGACATAGAGTTTTTAGAAGAATTAGGAATTTTAAAAGTATGAACAAAGCCTTACTATTTTTGCTTATATATTCAAGAATAAGAGTAGAATCATGACTTTGAACTTGTAAGTTTAAATCTATAGCCACCAAAACCTATATGTATAAAAGATAAACAGGCTCCTTTTCAGGAAAAGGCAAAAACTGGTGGGAAAAGTGAAAAACTGTTGCACAAATGTTACTACTCGTTTTTAAGTGAAAATATCTTCCCAATATCAGCATGTACTAGCCACTAATTTTTGCAAAACAACAAAAAAGTAAATATGTACTAAGCAAATGTCCTGAGAAACAAAGAAATAAATGGAACAAAATTTTTAGTACTACAAAAAAATTAATTTTTAGAAATCTTGTGTGGGCAATATATTTTCATGAACACATTCCAATTATCCAATAAACACCTTATATCCAACACATGAAAGCCCAAAGCAACAATCACTTGGTATATAAGGTACTATGGGTACAAATATCTATAAATTTTGCAACTGACCTCTAATGTCAGTTCTGTTCCGACATTTGTGTAGTAAACACATGCAAAATACACGTAAATAAACAATGGTACGCGACACTGCTCCAGAACGCGGGTTATTGGTGACCTTTTATTTGACCAATAATCGGTCGGTGACTTTGGCACAACGTGAATTTCGTCGCAGATTTCCTGGCCGTCCGACGCCTACTGGTGAAACACTGCGACGTTTAGCCGCTCGCCTCGAAGAGACCGGCACAACACGAGATGCTGCCAGGCATGGCAGACCCCGGAGTAACCGTTCTGCAGAGAATATTGCTGCTGTTGCCAAGGATGTCATGGAAGCGCAGTCGACATCGATCAGACGACGTGCCACGCAAACGCGTATCAGTCGACGATGTTTACAGCGATCTTTGGTACAAGATTTGAAGATCTTTCTGTACAAAGCCCAGACGGTGCATCAGCTGTTAGCTGCTGACCGCCAATCGCGTCTAACATACGCTCAAGCCATCCTTAATCACCACCAAGAGGAAGATGATTTTACATCAAAAATAATCATGAGTGATGAGGCCCATTTCCATCTTAGCGGGTGCGTAAATAAACAAAATTTACGCTTCTAGGGTACTGAAAACCCGTGTATAATCCACGAAGAGCCATTACACCCCCTCAAAGTCACTGTGTGGTGTGCTGTTTTCGCTGGAGGAGTCATCGGACCTTTTTTCTTAGAAGACGTCTCGGGCCAAACGGTTAATGTGAGTGTCAACAAGTTATTTTTGCCGCAACTTGATGAATTGGGATTGGAAAGCATGTGGTTCTAACAGGACGGTGCAACGGCACACACTGCACATGCCACAACCGATATGCAGAATAATTCATTTCCCTGGCGCCTAACCTCCCGTTTTAGCGATTTGCACTGGCCAGCAAGATCGCCTGATTTGACCGCTACAGACTTCTTTTTGTGGGGCTTTTTGAAGTCGCGGGTTTATGTCAACAAGCCTCACAGTCTTGTAGCTCTTAAAGACAATATCCGTCAGAAATGTGAGGACCTATTGTCGGAAGTTCTGGCGAAAGTGATGGAAAATACCATAAAAAGGGCTCAAATGACAATCAGCTGTGGCGGCGGCTATTTAAATGACATCATATTCTCGACTTGATGTAAAAAAATTTAAAAGACCAAATAAAAATAATCCACAAGCGGAATTAAAGTTTTTCATTTTTTAAAAACCACTTTGTATATGTGGTCGTTGTCGTTCCCCACCTGATCTCTCCAACGGAGTAGAGGTCTTCCGCTTACTCTGTTTTCACCGGCAGGTACTGAAACGAAAACCTTGCTAGCGTAGCCGCTGTTTCTTAATTCGTTGAATCTTCGCATATCTCGTACAACTGATCATTCCATCGACCGCGGTACTCGCCGTTGCCACTGCGTGACGGTCCATAAATCTTCCGTTTAACCTTTCTTTCGAACATTCCTAAGGCCAACTCATCAGATGTTGTTATCTTACATGCCTCCGCACCATATCGCAGAGCGGGAATAATGAGGGACTTCCAGAGTTTGGTCTTTGTTTGCCAAGGGAGGACTTTACTTTTCAATTGCCTACTTAGTCCGAAATAACACCTGTTGGCAAGAGACGCAGAGTTGTTAAATTTCGAAACTGACGTTGTTGTTGGCGTTGATGAAGGTTCCACGATAAATGAAATCACGATAAATGAAATCGCGAGTGCGACGACTGTTTTTTTGATGGAAGGAGTAATGTTGTCTTGCCTTCGTTCACTACCAGACCCATTTGCTACGCTTCGTTATTCAATCTTGTGGGAAGCAGAACTAACGGCTGTGTTGAAGCCAATGTACACACTTATAGGAGATTTAGTTCTGCAGCTCGTATTATTTTCTTCAGCAATAGGTTGAAGAAGTCACAGGATAGGGAGTCTACTTGTCTGAAACCTCGCTTGGTATCGAACGGCTCGTGGATGTCCTTCCCGACCCTTCCGCAAAAACCTTCACATCAATTCTCTTACTATAGCCTGAGGTCAATTTTTTCCGAAGCAAACATGCAATAATAAAATATCGGAGACCCTACCTGCTATTCCGTCTGTTTGCCTGGCAGTATATTGCCCTTTAGCGCTTAAGATATCGATATGAAATTTTGTTCACTTTCTTTTCTCCGTTAGAAACTCCATACGTATATTTGTCTGCATTGCCGATATCGAACCATACACACTGATCGGTTTGAAAAATTATTTTATCGAAATTCGGTAAAGATTATAGGCAACGCTAAAATTTCCGGATATACAAGGTGCTTTCCAAAATAAGCAGGACTTAAAAAAACTGACCAAATGGTTTTTTCGGCAAAACCAATTTATTTTATTCAAAATAGTCTCCTTCTGCTTCAATACAGCTTTTTGCACGGTCCAAACGCATGTCGAACGAGTGTTTTAGCTCGTTGGCCGGTATGGCCGCCAGTATGCCGGTGCAAGCCTTTTGAATGGCCTCTACGTCTACATAACGCCTTCCTTTCATGGGCAGATGCATTTTTCCGAAAAGAACTCACACGGTGCCATATAAAGTGAATAAGGGGAGTAGTCAATGGTTAAAATGTGATTTTTGGTGAAATAATCGTCCTTCGAATGTTGGATTCTTAGCAATTTTTGGTCGTCAGTCAATTTGTGCGAAACAAACCGTGCACACACCTTTCGTAAGCCCAAATGTTCGGTCAAAATGCGATAAATCGATGTTTTGGAGATGTTAAATTCCATTTCCATGAATTTCAATGATGATTTCGTCTGATTTTTGATAAATTCACTCACAGTTTCGATGGAATTTCCGGTGATCACGAATTTTGATTGGCGCACAAGTTGATCGTCATTTATGTCCTCACGACCGCTTTGAAAAAGTTGAAACCACTCGTGCACTCTGCTACGGGATAAGCAATTGTCGCCATAAACTTGCTTCAACAATTGAAACGTTTCGGTAAAAGATTTACCAATTGTAAAACAATATCTTCTGTTGGCGCTTTGTTCAAAACTTATTTTCGCACCGATAACACAAACATACTGACACTTAAAATGCAATAACTTCACTTCCAATATATGAAATGTCATGAAATTCCAGCTGAACAATCGATAGAGATAGCAGACTCTAAGGCACCAATCGACATGTAGATCGCACCAACAGGGAGCGCAATATTCAAAGAGTCCTGTTTACTTTGGAAAACACCTTGTATTGTTCAGATCAGATCAATGCAGAACACAAGTATATGCTGATTAAGACCATGTTAAAGAGCTTTTATTAGTTTATATATGTTTTCTTGTAATGTGTCTTTTTTCGGCACTTATATCCAGTAGTACACATTTGATTGTTACTGCGTCAAATCTATCAACACTTTGAGAAAACTTAAATGATTATTCTGAAAGTATATAGGGTGTTGTTGTAGTGGCATAAATCTGCCGAGTTGACTGTCCCTGCCGGTAAAAATCCGGGTCCGCTGCGATTACGTAGACCTAACTGTCGTGAGAACAGGCATATGGGGCGTATTAACTATTGACGCTGGTTAACAAATTTACCCGACATATCCTTGAAGAATGAACACTTATGTGCAACACTGCATATAGCTTTATAATTAATACAGTTTGGATATCACAGCGTCATTTCGAAGCTAACTTTTTCTCGGTTTTTACTTTGTGAATGACAAATTAAATTCTTGAAACAGGTTCTGCTACGCTACAATTTTGTTCATTGAGTTACATGAATGAAAACAATTAACAAACGCTTGTATATAAAACAACGTAATTTCTTTAAAATATAAAAATTTTGAATTATTAAAATCATATATCCTTTTTTATAAAACCTACATCAAGAATATCTTTAATGTCACAGTAATTTCTGTGTATCATGGGCATATTCTCAAAAGTTCTCCATTTTCGGAAATCCATTTTGCAAGATGTCATTAAATTCATGCTAAATTCCAGATAACTCTTTGTAAACGAATGTATTTAAGAAAATGACGAGAAATTTTAGACCAGTAAAATCTGGAAAAATATCGTAAGAGCTCACGTCACGCAGGACAAAGCGAAGGAAAGCTAAGCAAAATGTAAACATACAAATATAAAGCCAGCTAGCTTAAAAAAAGAAATGTAAAGAAGAGAGCAAAGAAGCAATCATAGAAAATGAAAATAAGTAGTGAAAAATGCATGTTTCTACCCAACAACCTTTAATATTATTATACACATTTTATACATATATGTACGTATGCCAGCTTGCACTGACAGTTGGATGCTTCTGACATCTTATTGCTAAGCCACCTAACAACCACAGCTTGCTCATTATCTGAGCAGGCATAAGCTTCTGAAGCTAGTGCCAAGAAAAAGACAGTTTACTTCGGCTACTACCGAAGCTATAATACCTTTCGAAGATGCTTTTATCATCACGTAAAAGAGTTTGCAAAGATTTTTAAGTTGATTTTGGTCGATCAAATTGTGTGGCAGCTTAATGCTATAGTGGTCCAATGTATACAATTTCTTCGCAGATTAAAGCGTTGCCTTAGAAAAAAATTAGTGCCATATTTAGTGAAGCATTCTTTTTAGGTTGGAGAACAGGACATCCACTCGGATGTCTATCGATTGGTTAGGTTAGGTTAATCTGGTAGGCCAATAACCTACGTATTAACCAGTTTTGGTCCTTGTGAGTTCAGTTACTAGGTCCAAGAGGAGTAGTCATACTATGGATGCCTGTGCCTGACGTGAATTTTGACAGTCCAGTCCTCAATATCGATACAGAGTATCATACCGTCGGGGCCCCATATGCTTAAAGCGTAGTCTTGTAAATACGCGAAAAGTGCACAAGAGATGTTCCATTGTTTCCCTGGTGCCCTGCACGAGACAAATCCTGCAGTCTTCTCGTTCTGTCAGTGCCATACTGCGGGCATGTGTTGCACAAGACAATGACCTGTTAGTATTCCCATCATGTTCCTACAGTCTCTTTTATCGTGTGCCAATAGTAATTTTGTGTACTTCCGATATACCATTTTGCACATGAATTTTTTAGTTTTGCACCCAGGTAGCTCGTTCCATCGAGTTTAGATTTTCTTTACTATGCTTCTGTTGAGATCGTCGTATAGACAATGCAATGGCCTGGCATCTAGTAGAAGTGAAGTTGCTTGCCTCTGGCCACTCTTTCCTAATTTTTGAAGAAATATGGACCGATGATTTTACCGGCTCACAAACCACACCAAACGGTTGTTTTTTCGGATTAAATGGCAGCTCTTCAATCTGTAAGGTCAACCGCATAATTGCATCCCTGCAACACAAAAGAACGAGCGCACCAAGAACCCGAGAAAAGTAGTCGGAGTAGATACGTCCACAGTATATACAGTAGATAACCTTTTCGTGGTAGCTTTCTGAGGGGTGAATAGCGGCCATCTTGGATTTTCAGAGGTAGTAACGCAGTGCTGTATATATTGAGGCAGTAAATACTTAGCAAATTTATTCTATTAAATAACAAAAACTATAAATATTGTTGCTTAATATAAAAGGAAATTATTTATTAATGACATATATTTACTAATATTTGATTTAAACGCCATAGTGTGTCATGTTTCGCACATAAAAATATCATTTACTGATAGTCAGATATTCTTTATGTAGTGAGTTCTTATTAATAAAAAGCAGCCCTGTTCTTAGATTTCTCGGTGGTGAGTTTTCTTCTGAATGTATTTGTTTTCAATTGACAGACAGAAAACATAAAACGGTTTGTATTCATAAGTTTTTGAAATATTATTACCAATAATTTTAATTTGGAAAGAAGATATTTAGGCATTTGAAGCTGAATTTTTAATACATCGTTCTAATTCTCATCCGTATACTATTTTTGATAATTTATTTTTGAATATTTAAGTTTTGAATTTTCCACACCACCCCAGAGGTTTGCAATAAAGCGCGTTACAGACTTTTTTTAGGTGTTCGGTTCTCCGGTAGGCCTATTTTAACCTTTTCAACTTAAAATAAACATATTTAATAATTTACATAAAAATTTAAATAAAAATATTACACAAAATAGTTTAATAATTAATAAAGATTTTTAAGCTCTCACAATAGATGCATCCAAAATCCTACAACTCTATTAAATATATTAAAATACAGAAGCTAACTTTTAGAAGGGGGAGGTAGTTACCTATGTGAAATGCTCAAAAATTTGATGTGCCGAAAATGAGGGCTGGCTGCCTGCCCTATTAAAAATTCTTAAAGAAAAATATGTTCTAATTCTTATAAAAAGTGTTTTAAAACGTCGGGTTGTGAATTTTCGCAGCAATAAAAAGGCTCTGCAATTTTTAATATAAACTTTATTATTAACACTAATATGTATTCTTATTAAAAACTTCGACATATCTGAAAAGTTCAAACTCAATTTCCAATTGATGTTTTCCTATAACGGCTAACGAGTTGTCAATTTGTATATGTCAAACGACAAATTACCACCCAGGATTGTATCCTACTGCATGCAAAAATTTGGAAATACTTTAAGCGTGTTTAAAAATTGCACAAAAAAAACAAATGATTTAATATTAAACAACAACTAATATCCCAATAAAATTGAACAGATATGCAAAGTAATTCAATATAATCACTTAAATAACGTAAACACTTGCATTATTTAATGTCTTATAAAGTCTCGGTCATCAAAATTTAAAATTTATATGTAGTTTAAATGCTAACACAACACCCTGATTACCATGAAAGTAGCAAAAAAAGTGTAACACAACACCCTAAGATTTTCTAGAGGTGAGTATATGTATGTAAACAAAGAAAAGGTTTATTACTGTATATACTGAGGATACGTCGTCGCGTCAACATCGTTCGTGAATAATCATTTAGTTTTCATTTAATTTTAACTTTCAAAACGAGTATATTTAATATAATTGAACTATGTAATTATAAATAATATTGTACGAGATACAATCTTTAACCCTTTCGCTACAAGTTTTTACTCAGTTTCAAAAAAAATCCAATTTTTTGAGTGTTTACTATAGTTGGCCCTAACAAGAACAATCAATGCTCGATTTGAAAAAAAATTACCACAAATGTGTTTTTTGGACTGTATCCATATGGATACATACTTCGCTCAAGATATAGATAAATGTTTATTATATATTCAGAAGCAAAAAATGCTAGTGTGTTTTTTGTAAGTTTTTATTTATTTCAGAAGTTATAAAAGTTAAAATTCATTTATTACAATAAAAGCAAATACTGAGAAAGCTTACATACTTAAATTATTACAATAAAAAAAGGAGGCAAAAAGTTACAAGAATATTTTTTAAAATTAGTTCTAATGAAACCTTTTCTAAAACTGAACATGTTCTGGAAAAGATTCTATTGAAATTGATTGAAAAAACTTTTTTTAACATGCATATAACCTAAAGGAAATAATAATATCTTACTAATAATTCATATATTTCATAAATAATGATATTCTTTGAAGCAATTTCTTGATCCGTTGGGAATACACAGCAAAACATTACACTTTGAGCATCTGTATCTTGTTTGACCCTTACGTCCTTTCATTTTGCATCTTCCCTTGTCTGTTGTGTGTTCCGGCCAATGCTGATTTCCGTCATATCGTGAAGAAGTTGACGCAGTAGTAATACGCTTTTTGTTTGTGGTCGTGGGAGTAATAGGAATATCTTGATTTAAGCTTGACGTTGGGCGTCCTCTATTACGGGAACATGCCTGTTGATTGGACCGAGCTAAAAGCCCATTTGCTATATCGTTGCGAAAGCTCAATAGGTCCATATACTTATTCTTCGGGTTGTTATTTTCGTGGTCCATTCGTTACTCTAACCACGAGTTACACACCGCCAAATCAATGAAATGTTCAAACATCTTAAGAGTCCACTTCCTAGATCTTATCGAAATTCTGTATAAAGAAAGGAGGAAATCCATTTTATCTACTCCTCCCATATTGATATTGTACTCTGACACAATACTTGGTTGTGTTATTTCAATATTTTTCTTTTTTTCAGAAGAAAATCGGGAGAATTTACTCACGGGTTCATGGCCATGGATTGATGGCACAAGTTGTACAATGCCCCCATCTAACCATCTGAGAAGAAAAATTTTATCTGCTCTTTCTACACGATAGTCAAAACTTCCACGGCCTTCTTTCTACAGTTCTTTTTCAGATTTTAAATTAATTTTTCCGATTCTATTTCCTCTTATAGTACCTGTAGCCCAAATTCCTTTTTGTCTTATATGTAATACTAAATTCAAAGTAGTAAAATAATTATCAAAAAATAGCTTATGATTTTTTTCCTCAGGAATAGTTTTTGCTAGATGAATCACTATATCAGAACAAAATCCCAGCTTTGAGCCACTCAAAATTGTCCCTTTTCCCTGATATGTTTCAAAATTGTAAACTATGCCTTTTGAGCTGCAAAGACAAAATATCTTCATTCCCCATTTGATGGGTTTGTTGGGCATATACTGTCTCAGACAGGTTCTACCTTTAAAGGGGACCATCA
This sequence comes from Bactrocera neohumeralis, assembly GCF_024586455.1. NCBI lineage: Eukaryota > Metazoa > Arthropoda > Insecta > Diptera > Tephritidae > Bactrocera > Bactrocera neohumeralis. The sequence continues at coordinate 56,185,566 of NC_065920.1, read as the reverse complement.
TTTCATCCACACAAAGATTTTCATCTTTTGGAATAACGCACGCTTTTTTTTTAAACATGTTTATAATAGGACGAATTTTGTAAAGTTTGTCTCCCTCTTGTGGGTCTGTTGTAAACTTTAAATTATTTCGTACAAAATGGAATCTTTGCCTGGACATATTTTCCGGGAATGACGGTATTACGGTACCAATTGTCCAATACATTTCCAAACGCGGATAACTAATGGTACCAATCATTATTTGTAGACCTAGATATTTCAGAAGTTCTTCTTTAGTTAAATTAACGCCTTTTCCATTTTTAATAATTGAAGCCTGGTCTATTGAAAATACCACTTGTTGAAGAAATTCTTCTGTAAAGTACCCTAAAAAATACTACATAGGTAATATTGTATTTTTCTTTGGCTATGTTCCAGAAAAAGATGTTTCTGGACTAGTCCAGGATGCTCTTTTCCAACGAAATTCTTGAACTTTTTTTAATGGAACCTGTGGAGTGATAAAAATTATTGGACTCTTCTGAACTGCCCCATCAACCACGTTACTGTCTACTATATCAAAAATCCTATCGTTATTGTCTACATCAATATCTTCTATGTTGATCTCATATGGACCTTCCCTAGAAAGTTCTTCTAGTATAAAGCTGTTATTTCTTTCGAGTGCACCAAATAAATTGTTAATAACTTCAGATTCTTCTGGTTCGTCCAAATCAGAAACATCGGAATTGACAATATTAGTTAAAATTTTTTCAATTTCAGCGTCCTTTAATTTTCTTGACATTTTTTAATTAAATAGAAGATATCAGAGCTAAACCAAGAACGTCTGTATCATAGCAGCATCATACGTAAAATAAATTTATTTGTATTTTTTATTTATAAAATTTACAACCACAACTTGTGTTTGTATCCATATGGATACATGGAATATTTAAAAAATCCGCAGAGCTTTTTTTTTGTTTAAACCATAAATTTAATGATGCGAAAAGTTAAAATAAGTACTTTTCTTTATGTTGAGTGTATTGTTCTTTTAAAAAAATGCAATTATATAAATGTTATTTGTAAACTAAAAACACATCTTTCCCAAAAAAAAAAAAAAATAATAAGTCAATTTTTAAAAATACTATATTATTCTCAGATTTATAAATATCCCAATGTTTTTTATGTAGAATGATTCATAAGGTCTTAAAAAACGGTATAATGTCAAAATGTAAGTCAATCCTTTGACTTGGCGTATTTTTAAATGCTTGCAAAGTTGAGTGTATCCATATGGATACAATATAGCGAAAGGGTTAAATAATAAATCAGAATCCTGACAAAACCCTAAAGATCTAGCATCTTTTAGTTCAGAAGTGGGATGCTTCTCATAGCCTCACATGTGTGTGTTATTGTTGTGATCGGTTTGAGCAGTCGCACATGCGAGTGGTCGTGCGTTTGAACATAGCAGACCAAGTGTGGCAAGAACGATCATTTTGGTGACGGTTTGCGTTCGAAAATCAAACAGAATGGTTGTTGCGATTAGCCTATCGAGCGTACGAATGGACGAGCGATTAGAGAAGCATAGAAACGAAATCGGCGGTTTGCATTTAAAAACGTAGACATAATTGTTGTAATTTACCTGTTGCGCGTACGAATGGACGAGCAGTTGGCGAAACATAAAAGCAAGAAAAGCGAAGGTTTGCATTTGCGCATGTACAAACGGACAAGCGTTCGGTGAAACGAGAGAGAGAAATAAATAAAAAAACATTGTGACGGTTTGTGTTTGAATTACATTCTCGCGTACGAATGGACGAGAGATTGCGAAACGGATAAATACAGAAAGTGTAAAAACAAAAGAAGAGAGAAGCAGTGACAATTGTGAATGAAGCAAAATAAAGAAAAGTAAAATCCAATAAGAATACTTGTTAAAAAAAAAGGAGCATCTTTGAAAGTTGACGAACTGAAGGAGCAACTACGTAATAATAATTTACTAGCATCGGGTTCAAAAGCCGAATTGATAATGCGATTAAATGACTTCTTAGGTAGTGATGAAATCGAAATCGAAACATAATCTAATTTACAAAGCCAGGTAAATGATTTGCGTGAAATGATGCAGAATATGATGACGACCATGCAAAGTTTTGCTGGTCAAATGCAGCAAAGAAATAATGATACAGTGCGAGAAAATGTAAATGAAGAACGTTTAGTTACTACACCACAGAATTCAATACGAACAGTGGGCCGAAGTGCCAGTGTAAAGGAAATTGCAGAGACAATTCCTGAGTTTGACCCAACTACTGATAGCTCACTAACAGTGACACAATTTGTAAATAGAGTGGACAGTTCCATAAGTGCTTACGACTGGGACGAAAAGTGTTTACTGTTAGCCGTGTATGGAAAATTAAGAGGTGTTGCGCTTATGGGGTTAGACGCAGCACCAGCATTTTGTTCCAATTGGCCTGATTTGGCGAAAGCGTTAAAAAGCGAGTTCGGTTGTGAATTGAATGAAGCGCAAGTACATTATAAAATGGCAAATACGACGCGTATGCAAAATGAAAAGATTTTAGAGTATTGTTTTAGAATGAGCGGACTAGGCCGACGGTATGGCCTGAGTGAAAGTTCAATTATAAAATACATTCGCGACGGATTGAAACACCGTGAATTGCAGACTGCAATAGCTGCATTGAAGTTTAACTCGTCAAAAGATATGCGCGAAACAATTGAAAGTTACCTTCAAAACTTAACTGTGACAAAGCAATTTAAAAATGAATATACGAGTGATCGAAATAAAGACAGTGCAAAAGACATGCGTTGGAATACAATCGAAACAAAAGGCATAACGTGTTATAATTGTAAAGAATGTGGACATTTCGCGCGGAATTGTCCAAAACCGAGGCAACCGCGTAAATGTAAAGATTGTAACAAATTCCACGGAAGTAACGAACCAGAAAATTGTAGTAAAAAAACAGTAGCTGTGAAGCAAACACACATACATCAACCACCTAAGTTTTTCGAAAAACCAATCAGCGTAAACGGTAAGGCGTTAGTAGCTTTCGTAGACACTGGTAGTGAATGCAGTATGATTTTATTTAAATTTAAATACCAAGAAGTATCCATGCGCTGTAGAAATAATAAACAATGGACGTGCTTTTGGGGCAAGATATTTTAAAAACGCAGACGTTACAGCAGAAATAAAAGAATGGGAACTTCTTATTTTCTACATGCAGCAAAGGTAGAACTTAAGCATCCAGAAACTGATTTCAGCGAAATTATTAGCAGTATTGACGACATAAATGTAAAAGCTGACTTGCAAGTATTGTTAGCTGATAACACAGACGTTTTTGCAGAAAATCTTACTGATATTGGCTTGACTAACGCGACGGAAATGAAAATCGAACGAACGAATGTACCAATAGCTCAAAAACCGTACAGGGTGCCGGAGCCGAAGAAGCATTTAGTTACCGAAATGAGTAGAGATCTTTTGGCATGCGATATTATTGCCACATCTAAATTCGAATACGCAAGTAAAATTATTTTAGTAAAAAAGAAAACTGGCGGTGAACGCCTTTGCGTCGACTATAGGCGACTTAATCAGCATACGATAAAAGAAGTTTATCCAACACCAAATATTGAAGAAAGGTTTAGTGAAGCCATGCAATACAAATATTTTTCAGTACTAGATTTAAATAGCGGGTACTATCAGGTACCAATAGAAGAAGGGTGTAGCAAGTATACAGCGTTTATAACAACTGAAGGTTTGTTTGAGTTTAAGAGAATGCCGTTTGGCCTCAGAAACGCGCCTGCGGTATTCCAGCGGCTAATGCAAAATATCAAAGATAGAACTCGACCTGGTGATGTCACCGAGATGTATGAAAAACTTAAACGTGTTTTTAAGGTATTGCGCGAACTCAATTTAACATTAAATATTAAAAAATGCGAGTTTACGAAGTAGACGATCGAGTTTTTAGGGCACAAACTTCATTCAGGTGGCATAAGCCCAGGTACTGTGAAGACAATAGTAGAATTGTAACCGATCGTGGAACAGCGTTTACTTCTCAGGATTTTAGGCAATATTGCAACGATAATGATATTAAACAGATTTTGAATGCTGTTCGAACTCCGCGCGCAAACGGACATGCAGAGCGTACCAACCGAACTCTACTGGGTATGTTACTTCCGTCGACGGAAGACGACAAAACCTGGGATGATCAACTTAGAGGTATACCGTGGGCACTAAACACTACAAAGAACAAAACAACTCAGCGAACTCCACAAGAACTTTTATTCAATTACAAGCCTCGAGATATTCTTCAGAATAAATTAATATTAGCTTTACATGAAGATGATGTTACAAGTAATGACGAGATGAACGAAATTCAAACTGAAGCAGTAAGTCGTATTAATCAGCAGCGAGAAAAAGCTAAACAGCGTTTTAACGAAAAAAATCGAAAACCTACACAATACGTTGGTGATTTGGTTCTCGCCGAAAATGAGCCTGTTAGTACTGGTGGTTCT